>NW_016985982.1:0-611 GCF_001483705.2 Eufriesea mexicana | reverse complement strand
GCGATTCTAGCCAAACGTATCCAAACGTAACATAATTAGGCTTAACGTTACACAACATATCGCACCACGACCACGATTGATGGCATCTCCAGTGACGAGAAAGTTATAGTAGAGGAAAGCAGAACTCAGAATTCCACCGAATAGCAGTGTATAACATGAAAGTCACAGCTATCCAGACATCACCCAGACTAACATAACCCAACCCAACGTTCCATTGTCCAAACTAACGTGCCGAGAAAACTATTCCTTACCTCCCCAGTGCCAAGCACATCCAATTCCAGCTCAGTAGAGGGCAGAGGTCCTCCGTATGGCAGTGTACAGCACCAAAGTCAAAGATTTCCTATCCCAACCTGACCAAGCCTAAAATGACCAAACGTAGCATAACTCAACATAACGTGCCTAGACTATACTTGAAGGCCTCCACAGAGCCAGGCAGAGCATAGCCGAGCAATACGGGTCGCAGAAATCCACCGAATTCCAGTGCATAGCGCAAAAGTAGAAGCTATCATAACCAAACTTGGCCTAAACTAACCCAGCCGAACGTAACATATCTCATCATAATATGCGGAGACCACGATTGCTGGCATCCACAGAGCCAGGCAGAACATGTA
>NW_016985981.1:0-1066 GCF_001483705.2 Eufriesea mexicana | reverse complement strand
CCTAACCCAACCAAACGTAACATAACCAAACGTAACCTCACACAACCCAATGTGCCTAGACCACAATTGCTGTCTTCCACAGAGCCAACCAGAATATACTAGAGCACACTGGAGCGCAGATCTCCGCCGCGTTGCAGTGTAATGGACATGAGTGAAAGATATCCTAACTTAACCTGTCCTAACCTAACCTAACCAAACGTTGCCTAACTCAGCTTGACCTGTCGATGTCACTAATGCTGGTCCACACAGAGACAATACACAGAGACAAGCTGAACAGATTAGAGCAAAGCAGAGAGCAAAATCCGCCGGATAGAATTGCATAGCGCAAATGTCAATACTACAACCTCTAATTTAACCAATCGTAACGTAACCAAGCGTAACCTAACCGAGACTAACTTATCGCGACCACTACTGCTGGCCAGCCAAAGTACAAGCAGAACACATCAGAGGAGTATAGAGAGTAGAAATCCACAGAACCGTAATGTATAGCGGAAAAGTCAAGGCTTTACAAACCTAACCAATATAATTGTAGCCTAACCAAACGAAGCATATAACAAAATAACGAGCCGCGAACACTATTGGCGGACGCCGCAGGGCCAAGGAAAATACGGTAGAGCACAGTCGAGCACAGAATTCCATAGAAGAACAGTGTATACCGCGGTAGTGGAAGCTGCCCTAACCTAACACAAACAAGCTTCAGCTAACCAAACATGGCCTAACTCAGCATAAAGTGACGAGACCACAACTGCTGGCCATCCCAGAGTCGGACAGAGTATGGTAGAGCAATGTAGAGAGTAGAAATCCATTGGAGAGCTGTGTGTAGCGGAAATGTCAAGGATAATCTGCCCAAGCGGTACCTAACCTGACATAACCAAGCATAACATAACAAAACCTAACGTGACGCAACCACTATTGCTGGCGCCCCATAGTCAAGCAGTATATGGAAGAGCACAATAGGGCCCAGAAGTCCATAGGATAGCTGTGTTGAGCACAAAGGTCAAAAATAACCTGGCCTGACCCGCAGGAACCTAACCCGACCAAACAGAGTCTAACTCATCCTATCGTG
>NW_016985980.1:0-1132 GCF_001483705.2 Eufriesea mexicana | reverse complement strand
TGGCCTCCCCAGACCAAAGCAGAACATACTGGGGCGCTGTAGGGCACAGAAATCCACCGAATATCATTGCAAAGCGCAAAAGTCAATGTAGCGTATAATAACATAGCCAAACGTGACATGCCCAAATGTAACATAATTCAACCTAACTTGACGAGACCACCATTGCTCGCGTCGACGGTGGCAAGATTAATGCACCAGAGCAAGGTATAGAGGAAAAATACGCCGTTAGCAGTGAATACCACATAAGTCGTAGATAACCTGACATAACATGGCCTAACGTAACATAGCCGAACGTATCCTAACACAGCAGAGCGTACAGCGACCACTGCTGCTGGCATCCCCGGCGGCTAGCACAATATAGAAGAGCACAGGCGAGCGCAGGAATCCCCTGAATAGCAGTGTATAGCACGAAAGACAAAGAAAACCTCACAGAGCTTGGCCTAACCTAACCCATCCAAACGTAGTATCATACAACATAATCCGACGAGACAAACACTGCTGGCCTCCCAGAGCCAAGCAGAGGATATTAGAGCGCATTAGAGCGCAGAAATCCTCTGAATACCAGTGAATAACGCTAAAGTCAGAGTAGCATATCCTAACCTAGTCGAACGTATCATGTCCAAACGTAACATAATTCAACCTAACATGATGAAACCACTAGTGCACGCCCCCACAGAGACAAGCAGCATGTACTAGAGCACAGTAGAGCGCAGGAATGTACCGTATTGGAGTGAGTAGCACAAGAGCCGTAGATAACCTAGCATAACAATCCCTTCCCGACCTAACGTGTGGCTGCATATCCCAACATAGCGCACAGCGACCGCTGCTCCTGTCTACCTCATAGTCAAGCAGAATTCACTAGAACACAGTAGGTCAGAGGAATATACCGAATAACAGTGTATAGCACGACGTCAAGGTTACCGTTGCAATACAAAACCAAATCTAACCAAGCCAAACGTAGCCTACATAGACCTAACATGCCGCGACCGCTATTGCTCGCTTCGCCAGAGCCCGGCAGGGTAGAGTAATGCAATATAGAGTGCAGAAATCGCCGCATGGCAGTGTATGTTACAGAAGTCGAGGATATCCTAACCTAACCTGGCCCAACTCACCACAACCAAACGTAGCATAG
>NW_016985979.1:0-997 GCF_001483705.2 Eufriesea mexicana | reverse complement strand
AGCGTGGAAGTACGAAAGAATGGATTTATGGATATATGGATGGTGGATGTATGGATGCATGGATGGATGTATGGATCGATGGATGTATGGATGTGTGGATGATTGGATGGATGCATGTATGCAAGGATGGATGGATGGATGGATGGATGTATGGATGGATTGGTGTATGGATGGACGGATGTACGGAAGTATGGATGTATATATGGATGTGTGTATGGGAGTACGTATGGATGTGTGGATGTACGTATGGAAGTATGTATGGATGGATGGTTGTAAGGTTGTACGGATTTATGGATATATGGATGTACGAATGTATGGATGTACGGATGTATCTATGTATGGATGTGTGGATGGACAGATGTGAGGATCGATGGATGTATGGATGGGTGTCTGTATGGATGGAAGGGTGTATGGATCGATGGGTGTATGGATGGGGGGATGTTTGGATGGATGGATGTTCGGATGTATGGATGCATGGATGTATATATGTATGGATGTATGGATGTAAGGATGTGTCTGTGTATGGATGGTTGGATGTATGGATATATGTACGTATGGATGCTTGAATATGTGTATGTATATATGTATGTATTGATGTATGGAAGCATGTGTGTATGGATGTATGTATGGACGAATGGATTTGTGTTTGTATGGATGTATGTATTGATGTGTGTATGGATGTATGGCTGGATGGATGGATGGATTGTTGTATGGATGTATGTATCGATGGATGTATAGATGGGTGGATGTATCGATGGATGGTTGTATGGAAGGATGTATGTACGGATGGATGGATGCATGGGTGGATGGATTTATGGATGTACGTATGGATGTGTGTATGGATGTATGTATGTATGTATGTATGTATGTATGGATGTATGGATGTATTGATTTATGGATGTATGTATGTATGTACGTGTGGAAGTACGAATGAATGGATGTGCGGATATATGGTTGTATGGATGTATATATGTATGTATGTATGGATGGATATCTG
>NW_016985978.1:0-572 GCF_001483705.2 Eufriesea mexicana | reverse complement strand
CCATCCATCCATACATCCATCAAACCATACATCCACCCATCCGTACATCGATCGTTTCATACAACCATAGATCCATACATCGATCGATCCATACATTCATCCATCCATACATCATCCCTCCTTCATCCATCTATACATCCATACATACAACAATACATACATCCATACATACACCCATTCATTCTTCCATACATACATCCATACATACATCCATCCACCAGTCCATCAATCCATCATTACATCCGTACATACAACGATACATACATCCATCCATCCATACATACATGCATATATAAATCCATACATCCATACATCCGAACATCCATACATTCGTACATCCATACATCCATACACCCATACATCCATACATCCATCCATACAACCATTCATCCATACGTACATCCATCCATACCTCATTCGTTCATACATCCATCCATCCATCCGTCCAGACATCCATACATACATCGCACCATACATCCATCGATCCATACAAGAGCCCATCCATACAACCATCGATCCATACATCTATCCGTCCATACATGCATACATATCTACATCCATACATCCATACA
>NW_016985977.1:0-1243 GCF_001483705.2 Eufriesea mexicana | reverse complement strand
TTAACTTCCTTGCGTAAGTAAGGTGGAAATATGCTTTTTGAGTGCCATAGCCATTGCAATGATTTAGATTTGGCTGCAAAATGCAATTTTGTTGACATTTTCGACTAATATCGTGGTGAGGTATCACCCTTACATAAATAAGACGGAATGATACTATTGGCGTGCAATAGCCTTCGCAATTCTATAGAATCATGCTGGAAAGTTCAATTATATAGACGGTTTCGACTAATATCGTGGGGAGCTGTCTTTTTTGCGTAATTAAGGATGGTAGATTCTATTGGCGTGCTATAGCCATTGCATTCCTATAGTGTCTGGCTGGAAAATACAATTTTATTGAAATTTACTACTAATATCGCGGTAAGTTAACTTTCTTGCTTTAATAAGGAGAAAAGATTCGGTTGGCGTGCAATAGCCATTGGAATGCTATAGAATCTTGCTAGAAAATTCAACTCTATAGATATTTTCGAATAATACCGTGGTGAGCTAACCTCCGTGCGTAAGTAAGGAGGAAAGATGCTTTTTGCGTGCTGTAGCCATTGCAATGATATAGAATGTGGTTGGAAAATACAATTTTGTTGACATTTTCGATTATTATCGTGGTGTGCTAACTTCCTTGTGTAAGTAAGGAGGAAAAGTGGTTTTTGTGTGCTATAGCCATTGCAACGATATAGAATGTGGCTGGATAATACAATTTTGTTGACATTTTGGACTAATATCGTTGTGAGCTAACTTTCTTGCATAAATAAGGCGGAAACATACTGTTGGCGTGCTCTAGACATTGCAAAGCTATAGAATCTGGAAGGGAAATTCAATTTCATTGACATTGTCCACTAATATCGTGGTGAGCTAGCTTCCTTGCATAAGTAAGGAGGAACGATACTTTTTGAGTGCTATATAGATTGCATTGGTATACAATGACGCGGAAAATACAATTTTGTTAACATTTTAGACTACCATCCTGGTTAGCTAACTTTCTGGCATAATTAAGGAAGAAAGATTCTATTGGCGTGCAATAGTGGCGTGCAATAGCCATTGGAATGCTATAGAATCTTGCTAGAAAATTCAATTCTATTAATATTTTCAAATAATACCGTGGTGAGCTAACTTCCTTGCGTAGGTAAGGAGGAAAGATACTTTTTGAATGCTATAGCCACTGCAATGATATAGAATATCGCTGGAAAATACAATTTTTTTGACGTTTTCGACTAATATCGTGGTGAGCTAACTTCCTTGCGTAAGTAAG
>NW_016985976.1:0-501 GCF_001483705.2 Eufriesea mexicana | reverse complement strand
AGCCATTGCAATGCTATTGAATCTGGCTGGAAAATCCAATTCTATTAACATTTTCTCCCAATACCGTGCTGAGCTTACTTTCTTGCATAAATAAGGAGGAAAGACTCTATTTGCGCGCTATACCCGTTGCAGTGCTATAGAAACTGGATAGAAAATTCAATTTTATTGACATTCTCGCATAATATCGTGGGGAGGTAACTTTCTTACTTAAATAAGTAGGAAAGATTCTATTGTCGTGCTATTTCCATTGCAATGCTACAGTATCTGGCTGGAAAATCCAATTCTATTAACATTTTCTCCCAATACCGTGCTGAGCTTACTTTCTTGCATAAATAAGGAGGAAAGATGCTATTGGCGTGCTATGGCCATTGTAGCGCAATAGCATCTGGCTGGAAATCCAATTTTATTGCCATTTTCGAATGATGTCGTTGTGAGCTTACTTTCTTGCATAAATAAGGAGGAAAGATACTATTGGCCTGCTATAGCCGTTGCAATGCTATA
>NW_016985975.1:0-985 GCF_001483705.2 Eufriesea mexicana | reverse complement strand
TTTGAATTAGTTTACGCTTGGGTATGCTACGATTGGTTTGGTTAGGAGAGGATAGCTTTGATCCTTGTGATATGCACTGCTTTTCGGTAGATTTCGGCGTTCGACTGTGACCTGATTTTTTCAGTTTGGCTCTAGAAAGGACAGCAATATTTCTCTTGGCACGTCATGCGGTGGGAGCAGCGGTTGCTTGGGTTATGTTAGGACAGGTTAGGTCAGGATATCTTTGACACTTTTGCTATACGCTGCAGCGCCACAGATATCTGTCATCTACTGTGCTGTAGTATATTCAACTTGGCTCTGGGGAGGTCAGCTTTGTAGGGCTGTTAGGTGGAGTTAGGTTACGCTTGGTTATTGCATGTTTGGTTAGGTTAGGCAAGGGCAGCTTTGACTTTTATTCTCTACACTGTTATTCGGTTGCTTTCTGCGCTCTACTGTAATCTAATATGCTCTGCTTTGGTATGAGGCAAACAGAAATAGTGGCCGCGGCGCGTTTGGTGTAGATAGGTTTGGTGGAGATAGGTTACGCTTGGCTTGGTTACATTTGTTTGGGTTAGGCCACGTTGGCTTTGGCTTTTGTGCTACACACTGACATTCTATGGACTTCTGCGATCTTCTGCGCGGAATCACAATCCGCTTGTCTGTCCAGGCGCCAGGAATTATGCTCCCGGCACGTTAGGTTTTGTTATGTTACGTTTGTTTGTGTAAGGTTTATCTAGGTTTTGTAAAGACTGCTTTGACTTTAGCGCTATACACTGCTATTCCGACGGTTTCAGCCTTCTACGTTGCTCTGCTATACCCTGCTTAGCAATCGTGAGGACAGCATTAGCGGACGTGGCACGTTGGTTTGGGTTACGTTACGTGTGCTTATGTTACGTTTGGAGACGTTAGGTGCAGATAGATTTGTCTTTCGTGTTATACACTATTATACGGTGGAATTCTGCGCTCTGCTGTGCTCTAGTATACCCTGCTCGTGCCTAGGGAGACC
>NW_016985974.1:0-858 GCF_001483705.2 Eufriesea mexicana | reverse complement strand
CCCCCTTACTTATGCAAGAAAGATAGCTCACCACGATATTAGTCGAAAATGACAACAAAATTGTGTTTTTCATCCAGATTCTAAAGCATTGCTGTTGCTACATATTGCCAATAGAATCCTTCCACCTTCTATATGCAAGAAAGTTAGCTCACCACAATATTAGTCGAAAATGTAAATAAAATTGGACTTTCCAGCTAGATTATAAAGCATTGCGACGGCTATAGCACGCGAATTGCATCTTTCCTCCTTATTTATGCAAGAAAGTTAGCTCACCACGATATTAGTCGAAAATGTCAATAAAATAGAATCTCCCAGCCATATTCTGCAGCATTGCGTCGACTATAGCAAGTGAAATTTATCTTTCCTCCTTATATATGCAAGAAAGTTAGCTCACAACGATGTAAGTCGATAATGTCAATAAATTTGAATTTTCCAAACACATTCTATATTAATGCGGTGGATATAGCACGTCAATAGAATCTTTCCACCTTATTTATACCAGAAAGATATCTCACCATAATATTAGCCGGAATTGTCAATAACATTGAGTTTTTCCGGCACATTCTAAGGCATTGCAATGGCTGCAGCTCGCCAATAGGATCTTTCCCCCTTTTTTATGTAAGGAAGTTAGCACACCGCGATATAAGTGGAAAATGTCAATAAAATTGAACTTTACAGCCAGATTCTATAGCATTGCTACGGCTATAGCACGCCAATAGTATCTTTCCTCCTTATTTATGAAAGAAAGTTTGCACACCACAATAGTAGCCGGAAATGTCAATAAAATTGAGTTTCTCTGCCACATTCTGTAGCATTGCGACGGCTACAGCACGCCAAGAGGATCTTTCCTCCTTACTT
>NW_016985973.1:0-3714 GCF_001483705.2 Eufriesea mexicana | reverse complement strand
CGGATACATTAACGTTATGATGGCTGTACTCTGTACTGGTTTGTCAATTGCAAATATCTCGAGCCATAATGTGTCTGTCTCTTTTCATCCAAGAATTACTGTAGAAAATAGATCACTAGTGAAGAGATTAATTGTACGGCAACGGTGCTCTCTTGGTAGAAGTACATTGTACCGTACGGTCAATCGTAAGTGTCTCTAACCATATCCGTATTTGGCATTGACTGTTCTAAAGTTGCTGTAGAACTTGCGTCATCAGTGAATATACTGTTCCAACGCCTACGATACTGTGATGATGACTGTTCTCATTCCGACTATGACAATCGTTAATTCCTGGCGACTAAATGGATTTGTAGTTTGTCTTTCCAGAATTGCTACAGATTATCGGTCATCGTTGAAGTAGGTAGTCGTACTGCCGCAGTGTTCTGCGGGTGAAAGTACTGGGTACCGTAATGTGGTGCTATGCATTAATTATTCCAGAATGACTGTGGAATTTACATCATTAATGTTAGAATTAATCTATCAGCTACATTACCGCCTTGATTGCTGTACATGGTATTGCGTTGTCAATTTCAAATATCTCGAGGCATAATGCATCTGCCTTTTTTCGTTCGAGAATTGTTGTAGGATATAATTTATCGCCGAACAGAGTAAACCATAGGCTACAGTTCTCCTTTGTGGATATAATGTGTAACGTACTGTTACCTGTAAACGTCCATAGCCATAACCGCACCATTCGTTGATTAATCTAGAGTTGCTTTAGAGTTTACGTTAACAGTGAACAAAGTAATCCATCCGCTACAGTACTGAAATGATGGCAATACAAAGTACTGTGTTGCCAATTGTTCGTATCTCGATGGATAATGGATCTGTCTTTTGTCATTCTGGAATTTCTATAGACTATAGATCTTCAGTGATCCGATTAATCCAAAGGTAGCAGTGTTCTGTTGATAGATGTACCAAGATACGTACTGCTAATTTTACTAATCTATAGACATACGCGAACTATACATTGATTATTCTAGAATTGCTGCGGAATTTCTAATCCTCTATGATCAAATTATTCCGACGACTACATTAATATTATGATGGCAGCACTCAGTACTGTTTCGCCTATTGTTATTTTCTGGAGGGATAACAGATATGACTCTTATCATTCTTTAATTGCTATAAAATCTAAATCTTCACTGGACATGTTAATCCAAAGGCTATTGCGCTCTGTTGATGGATGTACTACGTATAGTGCTATCATTTGTAGATATCTCTAGCCATAACCGTACTATACGTTGATTACTCTGGAATTGCTGTTAAATTTAGATTATCAGTGAACGAATTTGTTCCAGCGTCTACAGAACCCTGATTGTGGCTCTACTCTATACTGTGTCCTCAATTGTTAGTCTCTCGAGCTGTAGCGGATCTGTTCTTTGTCATTCTAGATTTGCCAACTTATCCAAGTTATCATTCAACAGGTTAATCCAACGGCTGTAGTACTCTATTGGCGGATATACCCGCTACAGTACTGTGGATTGTAAATACTTCTGCGCTTGGCGGATGTATACATTGATAATTCCAGAAGTACCGTGGAATTTGTGTCGACACTGAGATGATTAACCCAACGGCTGCTGTGCTGTACTGGAGGATGCACCAACTTCCGTACTGGTATTGCGTAAATCTTTATATATAACCGATGGTTACGTTGATCATTCTAGGGATATTGTGGAATAAAAGTCATGTGCGCACAAATTTATCCAACGACTACCGTACCGTGGTGACGGCTGTGCGTAGTCCTGTTATGTCAATTACAAATACTTCGAGATGTAACGGATCTGTTTTTTATTACCCTAGCACTGCTACAGGAAATAAATCTTCTTTGGATAGGACAAGCCAGCGGCTTGATAGAACTGTTTGTGGATGTACTAAGTACGGTACTGTCATTTGTAAATATCTCAATCCATAGAATCAAAAGATATTTGTTATTCTAGAATTGCTGCTTAATTTGTGTTTTCAGTCGGGAAATTAGTCCAACGGCTAAATAATTTTGAATATGGCTGTACTCAGTGCTGTTTCCTCAATTGTGAATGTCTCGAGATGTAACGGATTCGTCTAATTTCTTTCTAGTACTGCTATAGAAAGCAAATCATCATTGGACCGGTCAATCCGACGGCTACAATGCTCTGTTGATGGATTTGCTAGGCACCGTACTGTCATCTGCAAATATGTTTAGAAAGAACCGTACTATGTATTGATTATTCCAGAAGAACCGTGGAATGCATATCGCCAGTGGACAGATTTTTCTGACTGTTGCATTAGAGTGATAATGGCTGATATCGGTACAGTTATTTCTGTAATGCTATTTCGAGGTTTGACGGATCTGTCCTTTGTCATTCTAGATTTGCTATAGAGTCAAAATCATCATTGTACATGATAATCTCACGGCCACAGAACTCTGTTGGCGGATGTACCAGCTACAGTACTGTGAATTGTTAATGACTCTAGCTATATCAGGTGTATACAATGGTTATTACAGAACTACTGTGGAACCTCAATCTTCACTAAGCAGATCAATACAGCGGCTGCAATACTGTGATGAAAGCTGTACCGAGCACTGTGCTGCCAGTTGTTAATATCTCCGGCTATATTTTGTCTGCCTTTTGTCATTCTATAATTGCTATAGGGTATAAATAATGTTCGAGCAGACCGGCCCAACCACTACAGTTACTTGTTGATGTATGTAGTACGACCCGCACGGTCAGCTGTAAACAGCTCTAGCCATAACCGTACTATGCATTGATTACCCTAGGCTTGCTTTGGAATTTAAATCATCGCTGAAATGATAAATCCAGCTGCTAGAGTGCTCTCCTGGCGGATGTACGAGCTACCGCACTGGGAATTGCAAATATCTCTGACGGCATTTGATGAACACATTGTTTTTTCTAGAACCACTGTGGAATTTACGTCGCCAGTGAGCGGATTAATCAAACGACACTACTATTGTGATGATGGCGGTGCGCAGTACTGTTTCGTCAATTGTTAGTATCTCGGCAGATAATGTGTCAGTCCTTTGTCATTCTAGAATTGCAATAGTAACAGTACCATCACTGAACAAGATAATCCTACGGCTACAGCGATTTACTGACGGATGTACCAACCTCCATACTGGGAATTGTAAATATCACTAGCCATAAATAGCATACACCTTCATCGTCCTAGAACTACTGTGGAGTTCATGTCATCACTGAACAGATGAATCCAACGTCTTCAGTGATATTTTGGCGGACGTACCGACTACCGTACTGGGAATTGTTGATACCTCTGGCCACAACTAAAGTAAATATTGGTCCTCCTAGAAATCCTGTGGAATTGGAGTCATTACTCAACAGAATAACCCAATGGCTACAGTGATCTGTTAATGGATGTACTAACTACCGTCCGGATAATTGTTAATATCACCAGCCATAAATGATGTCGTCAATGATTATCCTTCATATACTTTGGAATATAAATCTTCAGTGAATAGAATAATCCAGTGGAAGATGTACTGTGTTGACGGCTGTACACAGTACTTTTGTGTCAATTATTAATATCGCGAGATATAACGGTCTCGTCGTTCATAGTACTAGAATTGCTGTAGAATCCACATCACCATTGGACAGATTATTCCAACTGCTTCAGTACTCCGTTGGCGGATGCACTCTGTTCCATACTGCCAATTTTAAA
>NW_016985972.1:0-1385 GCF_001483705.2 Eufriesea mexicana | reverse complement strand
ATATAACCAATCATAACCTAACACAACCTAACGTGGCGAGACCACTATTGCTGGCCCCCCAGATACAAGCAGAACACACTAGTTGAGGGTAGAATGCAGAAATCCGAAGGATCGCAGTGTTCATAAAAAAATAAGGGCTACCCAAACCTAACCCAGACCAACAGAACATAACCAAACATTGCCTAACTCAACTACAACGTGCCGCGACCACTATTGCTGGCCTCCCCAGAGCCAAGCAGAACACATTAGTGGGGAGCGGAGCGCAGCAATCCATAGAACCGCAGCGTATATCAGTAAAGTCGAAGCAACGTATGCCTAACCCAAACCAGCAGAACATAGCCGAACATTGCCTATCTCAAACTAATGTGCCGAAACAGCTATTGCTCCCCCCCCCCTGCAGAGCTGGGCATGCCATACTAGAGCACAGCAGAGCGTAGATGCCCTGCGAAAAGCAGTGCACAGCACAAAAGTTAAAGCTACCCTAACCAAACATAGCCTAACTCAACGTAACCGGGCGTAACCTGACTCAAAATAATGTGCAGAGACAACCGTTTCTGTCCTTTCCAGAGCCAAGCTGAAATCCTTAGTGCACTGAAGGCCGCAGAAGTCCACCTAATAGCAGAATATAGGACTGAAGTCGAAGCTACCATCCCATAACCTAACCATTCATGACATACCCAAACGTAATATAACTCAATCTAACGCACCGCGACCGCTGTTTCTGGCCTCGCCAGAGACAAGCAGAGCACACAAGTGGTGAGCGGAATGCAGAAGTCCATAGAATCGCAGTGTGTATCAGGAAAGTCATAGCTACACAAGCCTAACCCGAACCATCGGAACTTAGCCAAACATAGCCTAATCCTAATTAAGTTGTCGAGACCGCTATTGCTGCCATTCGCAGAGACAAGCAGGGCATACTAGAGTACAGCAGAGGGCAGAAATCCACCGAATAGCAGTCTACAGCACAAAAGTTGAAGTTATCCTAACCAAACTCAACATAACCCAATCTAACCGAACGCAGCGTGACTCATCCCAACGCGCCGAGAGCACTATTTCTGGCCTTCACAGAGCGAAGCTGAAGATATCGTAGCTCTGTTGGTCCCAGATATCTATCTAATAACAGACTATAGCACTAAAGCCAAAGCTATCCTCTCAGAACCTAACCAAACGTAAAAGAACCAAACTCATCCTAACTCATACTAACGTGCCGCGAGCACCATTGCTGTCCTCCCAGAGACAAGCAGAACACGTTAGTGGAGAGTAGAGCGCAGAAACCCATACAATCGCTGTGTATATCAGAAAAGTCAAAGCAACCCAAGCCTAACACTAACAAACAGATCATAACAAAACATAACCTAGCACCACCGAACAAAAAGTAGCCTGAC
>NW_016985971.1:0-727 GCF_001483705.2 Eufriesea mexicana | reverse complement strand
CACCTTCGATCTTTATGCTACACACTGCTATTCCCTGGATATCTGCGCTGTAATGTATGATCTACTTGGCTCCGTGGATGCCATTAATAGTGGCCTCGGCACGCTGGGTTGTTACGTTACGTTTCGTTAGGTTAGGTTAGGAGGGATCGATAAGGATTTTTTTGACTCTTGTGCTATATACTGATATTTGATGGATTTCTGCTGTCAACGTTGTTCTACTACACTCCGCTCTACTCCAGGGACGCGAGCAATAGTGGCCGTGGCACCTTAGGTTGCGTTAGGTTATGTTTGGCTATGGATAAGTTAGCTTACGTTTGGTTACGATGGCTTTGACTTTCGTGCTATGCACTGCTTTTAGGTGGATTTCTGTGATCTATGGCACTCAACTATATTCTGCTTATCTCCACGGATGCTAGCAGCAGTGGTAGCGGCACGTTATGTTGAGTTATGCTACGTTCGACTAGGTTAGGCTGGGACATGTTGGGTTATCATATTTTCTACTTTTGTGCTATACACTGTTATTCGATGGATATCTGCGCTCTATATTGCGCTACTATCCTCTGCTCGACTCTGCGAGGCGAGCGACAGTAGCCGCGACGCCTCAGGCTGAGTTAGGTTACGCACGGACAGGTCAGGTTACGCCAAGTTTTGATAGAGTAGCACAGACTATCGCGACATACACAGCTTTTCGGTAGATTTCTGTGATCTACTGTGCCCTACTACATTC
>NW_016985970.1:0-444 GCF_001483705.2 Eufriesea mexicana | reverse complement strand
AATTTTATTGACATTTTCGATTAATGTCGTGGTGAGATAGCTTTCTTCAATAATAAGGAGGAATGATTCTATCGGCCAGCTATAGCCATTGCTATTCTATAGTATCTGAGTGGAAAAATCAATTTTATTAACATTTTCGACTAATATCGTGGTGAGCTGACATCCTTGCATAAATGAGGAAAGATTCTATTGGCGTGCTATAGCCATTGCAGTGCAATAGAATCTGGCTGGAAAATCCAATTTTATTAACTTCGTCCACAAATATCGTGGTGAGCTGACTTTCTTGTATAAATAAGGAGGAAAGATAGTATTGGCGTGCTATAGCCATCGCAATGCTATAGAATCTGCCTCGAAAAATCAATTTCATTGACATTTTCCGCCAATATCATTGTGAGCCCTCTGTCTTGCATAAATATGGAGCAAAGATTCTTTTGGCGCGCAATT
>NW_016985969.1:0-583 GCF_001483705.2 Eufriesea mexicana | reverse complement strand
CAGTGGTTGCGGCACGTTACGTTGAGTTATGCTACGCTTGGTTAGGATAGGTTAGGACAGGCTGTGTTACGATATATACGGCCTTTGTGCTATTCATAGCAATGCGGTGGATTTCTGCAATCTACTGTGCACTAGTACATTCTGCTTTTCCCTATGGATCTCAGCAATAGTGGTCTGGTCATGAGAGGTTTAGTTAGGCTTCGTTCTATATGCTACGATTTCATATGTTAGGATAGGCTACTTTGGCATTTGTACTTTACACTGCTTTTCGGTGGGTTTCTGTGATCCACTGCCCTCTACTACTTTCTACTTTGCTCCGGTGTGGCCAAGTGTTTGGTCGCGGCACGTTGCGTTGTGTTGTGGCACTCTTGGTTGTGTCTCGTCAGGTCAGGTTTGTTTAGGATGTATACGACTTTTGCGCTATTCACTGCAATGCGGTGTATTTCTGCGAAATGCTATGCTCTGGTACACTCTACTCGCCTCTGTGTAGCTCTGCAATAGCAGTCTCGTCAAGTTAGGTTTAGCTAGGCTACGTTTGGATGTGCTACGTTTCGTCAGGTTATGATAGGGTACTTTGCCTTTT
>NW_016985968.1:0-560 GCF_001483705.2 Eufriesea mexicana | reverse complement strand
CGACCATTACTGCTGTCCTCCGCAGAGTCAAGCGGAACACGATAGTGGAGAGTAGAACGCATATATCCATTTAGTCGCTGTGTACATCAGAAAAGTCAAAGCTACCCAGGCCTATCCCAAACAAACAATCAAAAATAGCTTGAATGAGCCTTACGTGCCGACACCGCTATTGTTGCCATCCCGAGGGCCAAGCAGGACATACTAAGCAGAGTAGAGAGCAGAGATCCACCGAATAGCAGTGCAAAGCACAAATTTAAAGATATACTTACCAAACGCAGCCTAACCCAACCAAACCGAACGTTGCCTGTCTTACTATAACGTGCTGAGATCACACTTGCTGGCCTTGCCGGAGCCAAGCTGAAAATATTAGAGCACTGTAGGGCGCAGGTATACACCTAATTGCAGAGTACTGCACTAAAGACAAAACCATCCCCTCCTAACCTAATGACTCGTAAAATAACCGAACGTAACATAACACAAACTAATATGCGGCAACCACCATTGCTGGACTCCGCAGGGCCAAGCAGAACACATTAGTGAAGAGCACAACGCAGAAATCC
>NW_016985967.1:0-486 GCF_001483705.2 Eufriesea mexicana | reverse complement strand
AATTTTATTGACATTTTCGTTTAATATCGTGGTGAGATGACTTACTTACATGAATAAGGAGGTATCATCCTATTGGTGTGCTACAGCTATTGCATTACCATGTAATCTGTCTGGAAAATCGAATTCTATTAACATTTCCTTCCAATATCTTGGTGAGCTATCCTTCTTGCATAAATAAGGAGGAAAGATTCTATTGACGTGCTATTGCCATAGCAATGCTATGGAATCGGTCTGGGAGATTCAATTTTATTCACATTTTCGACTAATGTCGTGGTGAACTAACTTCCCTGCATAAATACGGAGGAAAAATTCAATTGGCTTGCTATAGCCATTGCAGTGCTATAGTGTCTGGCTGGAAAATATAATTTTATTAACATTTTCAACTAATATCGGGGTGAGCTAACGTTCTTGCCTAAATAAGGTGGAAAGATTCTTTTGGCGCGCTATAGCCATTGCAATGACATATAATCTGGTTGGAAAATACAA
>NW_016985966.1:0-650 GCF_001483705.2 Eufriesea mexicana | reverse complement strand
TGGTATATTCACCTTGGCTCTCGGGAGGTCAGAAGTAATGCTGTACGGCGGTTAGGCGGAGTTAGGTTGCGCTTCGTTGTGTACGATTGGTTAGACTAGGAGAGTATAGCTATGCCTTTTTCCTATACACTGCTATTTGGCGGATTCCTGCACCCTACTGTGCTCTAAAATGTTCAGCATGGCCCACGGAGGGCCAGCAATAGTTGTATCGGAACGTGAAGTTGTGCTAGTCTACGTTTGGTTAGGCCAGGTTGGGTCAGGTAAGGTTAGCGTATCTATAATATTTGGTCTATTCGGTGCTATTTGGCGGCTTCCTGCGCTCCACTCTTCTCTAGTGTGTTGGGGATTCCAGTAATTGTGGTCTCGGCACGTTAGGTAAAGTTAGGTTACGTTCGGTTTGATTAAGCTTTGACCGGTTAGGATAGTGTAGCTTCGTCTTCTTCGATATACACAGATATCCGCGGGATTTCGACTCTCTACATTGCTCTACTATACTCTACTCGGCTCTGGGGAGGCCAGCAATAGTGCTCGCTCCACGCTACGCTAAGTTAGGTTGTATTTGGTTATGTTACGATTGGTTAGGCACCGAGGCGGTAGCTCTGACTTTTGTGCTATACACTGCTGTTCGGTGGATTACTGCACTCTACTGT
>NW_016985965.1:285-552 GCF_001483705.2 Eufriesea mexicana | reverse complement strand
GATTGTTTGGGTTAGGCTTGGTTGACTTTGACTCTTCTGATATACTCTGCGATTATGTGGCCGCCTGTGTTCCACTCTCCACTAACCTGTTCCGCTTGACTCTGTGGAGGCCAGAAATAGTGGTCGCGGCACGTTAGGTTAAGTTAGGTTACGGCCAGCTATGCTACGGTTGGTTAGGCTACGAGAGGATATCTTTGACCTTAGTGCAATAGTCTGCTGTTATGTGAACTTCTGCTCCCTAGAGTGCCTTAATGTTTTTAGGTTGCC
>NW_016985965.1:0-251 GCF_001483705.2 Eufriesea mexicana | reverse complement strand
ATGTTGTGTCATATTACGTTCGGTTTGGTTGGGTCCGGCTAAGTTTGAACGGGATCGTTCTATCTTTTGAACTGTACACTGCTATTCGGTTAATTTCTGCTCCCTGCTGTGCTCTCGCATGTCCAACTTGGCGCTGGGGATGGCAAAAGTAGCGGTCTCGGCACTTTGGTTCGAGTTATGTTACGTAAGGTTCTGTTACGGTTGGTTAGGTTAGGAGAGGATAGCTACGAATTTAGGGATACAGTCTGCTA
>NW_016985964.1:0-538 GCF_001483705.2 Eufriesea mexicana | reverse complement strand
AGAGCCAATCTCTGACTTTTGCGCTATACACTGTTATCTTGAGCGTTCCTCCAAACTACTGTGTCCTAATATGCTCAGCTTTTCTCTGGGAGGGCCAGAAATATTGGTCTCGGAACGGTAGTTTGTTTGATAGGTTTAGTTATGCTAGGTTGTGTGGGTCAGGTTAGGGTGGCCTGACTTTTCTGCCATGCACTACCATTCGATGGACCTCTGCACTCCACTCTCCTCCAATATGTCCTCCTTGGCGATGGGCATGCCAGCAATGGTGGTCTAGGCACGTTAGGCTCGATTATTCTACGTTTGGCTTTGTTACGTTTTGATTGGATAGGATACGATAACTTTGACTTTTGTGCCATACACCGGTATTCGGTGGACTTCTGCGCTCCAGTGTGCTCTAATATACTCTGCTTCGCTCCGGGGAGGCCAGCCATAGCAGTCTCGGCGCGTTAATTTGAGATATATAACGCTTGGTTTCGTTACGTTTTGTCAGGCTAGGAGAAGATAGCTTTGACATATGTGCTATACACTGCTGTTCGGT
>NW_016985963.1:0-530 GCF_001483705.2 Eufriesea mexicana | reverse complement strand
AGAGCGCAGGAATACGCACGAGTGCAGTTTATAGGACAAAGGTCTAAGCTAACCTGCCCTAACCTAACCAAACGTAACATAACCAAGCGCAACATAACTCAGCCTAACAAGCCGAGAGCACTACTGCTGGCCCCTCAATAGCCAAGCAGAATATACTAGAGCACAGTAGGGCGCAGAAGTCCACCGAGGAGCAGTGTATAGCGCGAACATCAAAGCCACCCTAACCTAACTTATGTACTCTAACCAACAAAAGTGCAACCGAACACAAACAAACGTGCCACGACCACTACTGCTGGCCGCCACAGAGACAAGCAGAAACTAGTAGAACAATGCAGAGCGCAGATTTCGACCGAATAGCAGTGTACAGCACAAAAACCAGAGCTATCCTATCCTAACCTGACCAAACGTAGCGTAAGCAATCATAAACTAACCCATCCTAAAGTGCAGAGGCCACTACTGCTACCCTACCCAAAGTCAAGTAGAGCACATTCAGGCGAGCGGAGAGCAGAAATCCTTGGAATCTCAGTGCA
>NW_016985962.1:0-526 GCF_001483705.2 Eufriesea mexicana | reverse complement strand
GAATGGCTTTGGAACATTCATTATCAGTGAAAGAAGTTATTCAAGTGCTGCAATAATGTGAGGCTAGCACTACACGGTACTGTGATGCCAATTTTAAATATATATAGGGAGAATAGGCCTGCATTATTCACTCTAGAGTTGCCCTAGATTAACTCATCATTGAACAGACTAATCCTTCTGCTACAGTGTACTGTTGGTGCATGTGTTAAGCACCGTACTGTCAATTGTAAATATCACTACACAGTTCTATACACAGATTATTCTACAATTCCTTTGCTATTTAGGACATTGGTAAGCAAAGTAATCCAACGGCAGCGTTACTGTGATGTTGGTTGTACTAAGTACTGTGTTGCCAATAGTTAATATCTGGAAGGATGATGGATCTGTGCTTTGTCATTCCAGAAATGCTAAAGAATTTATGTCATCAATGGGCAAATGAATCCGACGGCTGTAGTACTGTGAGGATAGCTTCTCTCTGGACTGTAATGTCAATTGTTAATACCCCAAGGTATAACGGCTATGTCCG
>NW_016985961.1:0-971 GCF_001483705.2 Eufriesea mexicana | reverse complement strand
GGTGCGTAAGTTTCAGTTATGTTACGTTTGATTAGGTTAGGTTAGGTTAGGTTAGGAGAAGGTGTCTTTGACTTCTGCTGTGTACACTCTAATGCGGTGGGCTTGCGCACTCTACTGTGCCGTAGTATGCTTCGCTTGGCTCTGGGCACGCCGGTAATTCTGTTCTCGTTATATCTGTTTGAGATACGCTACGTTTGGTTAGGCTATGTTAGCTATGGTTAGGATAGTATAGCTTGGACTTCTCTGCTATACACTGCGATTCTATGGGTTTCTGCTCTCTTCTCTCCTCTAATATGTTCCGCCTTGCTCTGGGGAAGCCAGAAACAGATGTCTCGGCACGATAGGGTGAGTTATGTTACGATTGGTTACGTTACGTTTTGTTGCATTTCGTTTGGCTGGGTTAGGAAATGACAGCTTTCACTTTTGCACTATACACTAGCATTCGGTGGATTTCGAAGTTTCGCAATGCTCTGCTATACTCTGCCCGACACTGGAGAGGCAAACAATATTGCTCTCGGCACGTTACGTTGAGTCACGTTACGTTTGGTAAAGTTATGTTAGCTTAGGGTAGGTTTGGACAGCTTTAAATTATTCCGCTGTACACTGCGATTGTATGGACGTCTGCGCCCTACTCTCATGTAACATGTGCTGCTTGGCTTTCGTGAGGCCAGTAATAGTGGTCGTGGAACGCCAGATAGAGTTATGTCGCGTTTGGTTACGTTGGGTTCGGTTACGTTTGGTGTGGACAGGTTTGACCTTTGTGCTATACACTGCTATTCGGTGGATGTCTGCGAGGTTCACTTTTCTACTATTCTCTGCTCGTTCCTTGGGAGGTCACCAGTGGTTTTCGTGGAACGTTGGGATCAGTTACGTTACGTTTAGCAGGTCTATGCTTGGTTAGGTTTGATCAGGATAGCTTTGACTTTTGTGATATAAACTGATATTCGGCGGATTTATGCGCTCTACACTGC
>NW_016985960.1:0-585 GCF_001483705.2 Eufriesea mexicana | reverse complement strand
ATCTGACAGCCACTGACACTTTCGGCACTGTTTCTCGAAAACGCAAGCTTGAAACCGAAAAAATATATTCAATTCCATTCAGGAAAAAATCACTCAATGCGAATCAGTGGAAGAATCCGACTCAAGAAGCCTAATTCAAAAAATGGAAGCCAAAAATGTAAAATGCGCAGCACGATATGAGAGGCGTTGACGCTTTCGACACTGTTTCTCGAAAATGCAAGCTTGAAACCGAAAAAAAACATCCAATTCCATTAATGAAAAAATCACTCTATTCGAATTAGTGGAAAAATTCGACACAAGAAGCCTAATTCAAAAACTGGAAGCCAAAAAATAAATTGCGCAGCACGATCTGACAGCCACTGACACTTCCGGCACTGTTTCTCGAAAATGCGCACTCGACATCCAAAAATAAATATGCATTCCAGTTAAGGAATAATTCAATGTACGCTGTTATGCCGAAAAAATCTAACCGAAGAGCCTTATTTTAGAAATATAGTCGAAAGAAGTATACTGTGTAAAACGATTTTACAGGCAGTTGCTTTTCCGTTACTTTGTTTCGTACATGCACCTTCAATCGTAAAATAA
>NW_016985959.1:0-532 GCF_001483705.2 Eufriesea mexicana | reverse complement strand
CATCCGTACATCCGTACATTCGTACATCCATACATCCACACATCCATACATCAATAAGTCCGTTCAACCATACAACCATCCATCCATACATACAATCATACGCACACACAAACATCGGTACATACACCCATACACAGATCCATACATACATCCATCCATACATCCATACATACATCCAAACACACAACCATCCATACATCCATGGATATATCGATACATACGTCTGTGCATACATCCATACATACATCCATACATGCATCCAACATACGCCCTTCCATACACGCATCCACACATCCATACACATGTCCGTTCATACATCCATCCATACATCCACACATACATCAATACATCCATACATTTCCATACATCCACCATACATATATCCATAAATCCATCCATTCGTACTACCATCCTTCGATACATCCATTCATCCATACATCCATTCGTATACACACGCATACATCCATAGGTCCGTTCATATGTCCATCAAGAGCTCAATCCATCCATACATACATTCATCCATACAGCCATC
>NW_016985958.1:0-796 GCF_001483705.2 Eufriesea mexicana | reverse complement strand
AAGAAAGGCAGCTCACCACGATAATAGTCGAAATTGTCAATAAAATTGAATTTTCCAACCAGACTCTATAGCATTACGAAGGCTATAGCAAGCCAATAGAATCATTCATCGTTTTCTATGCGAGATTGTCATCTCTCCACGATATTAGCCGAAAATGACGATAAAATTGAATTTTTCCAGGATGATTCTATAGCATTGCAATGTCTATAACGCGCCAGTAGAACCTCTCCTACTTATTTATGCAAGAAAGTTAGCTCACCACGATATTAGTCGAAACTGTCATTGAAATTGATTCTGCCAGGCACACTCTATATCATTACAATGGTTATAGCTTGCCAATATAATCTTTCCTGCTTGTTTATGCAAGAAAGATAGCTCATCACGATATTAGTCGTAAATGTCAATAAAATTGAATTTCCCAGCCAGATTCTGCAGCATTGCAATGGCTATAGCACGCCAATAGATTCTTTGCACCTTGTTTATGCAAGAATGTTAGCTTTCCACGATATTAGTCGAAAATGTCAATAAAATTGTATTTCCGGCTAGATTCTGCAGCATTGCAATGGCTATAGCACTCCGAAAGGATCTTTTCTCCTTACCAATGCAAGAAAGTTAGCTCACCACGAAATTAGTCGAAAATGTCAATAATATTGAATTTTCCACGACGATTCTATAGCATTGCAATGTCTGTCGCACGCCAGTAGATTCTCTCCTCCTTAGTTATTCAACAAAGTTAGCTCACCACGATAATAGTCGAAATTGTCAATAATATTGAACTTTCCAGCAAGATTCTATA
>NW_016985957.1:0-308 GCF_001483705.2 Eufriesea mexicana | reverse complement strand
GCCAGATTCTATAGCATTGCGGCGGCTATATCACGCCAATTGAATCTTTCCTCCTTATTTATGGAATATGGTTAGCTCACCACGATATTAGTCGAAAATGTCAATAAAATTGAACGTTCCAGCCAGATTCAACAGCATTGCAATGGATATAGCACGCCAAAATGATCTTTCCTCCTTACCTATGCAAGGAAGTTATATCACCATGATATCAGTCGAAAGTGTCAGTAAAATTGAATTTACCAGCCATATTCTGTAGCATTGCAATGCCTATTGCACGCCAATTGGATCCATCGACCTTGTTTATGAAA
>NW_016985956.1:0-296 GCF_001483705.2 Eufriesea mexicana | reverse complement strand
GTCGATAATGTCAATAAAATTGGCCTTTTCAGTCAGATTATATTGCAATGCAATGGCTATAGCAAACGAATATTGTCTTTCCTCCATATTTATGTAGAATATCTTGCTCACCACGATATTAGTCGAAATTGTTATTAAAATAGAACTTTTCATTCAGATACTATTGCAATGCTGTGGCTATAGCAAGCCAGAAGAACATTACCTCGTTGTTTACGCAGAAAGGACTGCTTACGTCAATATTAGTCGAAAATGTCAATAGAATTGAATTTTCCGGGCAGTATGTAATGCAATGCAAT
>NW_016985955.1:8077-10069 GCF_001483705.2 Eufriesea mexicana | reverse complement strand
GGTTACGTTTGCTTTGGTTATGTCAGGATGGATCTGGCTTTCGTGGTATACACTGCTATTCGAAGGATTCCCGCGCTCTGCTCTTCTCTGCTATACTCTGCTCGACTCTCGGAAGACCAGCAAAAGTGCCCGCGGCACGTAAGATTCAGACAGTCTACGTTCGTTAAGTCAGGTTTGGCTTGGTTAGCTAAGGATATTTCTGACTTTTGTGGTATACAATGCAATTCGGTGGCTTCCTTCGTCCTATTGTGCTCCAGTTTATTCTGCTTGCCTCTGGGGAGACCAGTAGTAGTGGTATGGGCTCGTTATGTTGAGTTAGTTTCCGTTTGGTTAGGTTACGATAGCATGGGTTCGGTTTGGATATCTTTGACCTTTCTGCTATACACTGCTATTCTATTACCTACTGCGCTCCACTCTCTCCTAATATTTACTGCTCGGCGATGGGCAGGCCAGCAATAGCGGTCTAGGAGCGTTAGGATTAGTTACTCTACGCTTCGTTATGTGAGGATATCTCTGGCTTTTGTGGTATACATTGGTATTTGGTGTGTTTCAGCGCTCTACTGTGCTATACTATACTCTGCCCGCATCTGTTGTGGTCAGCAATAGTGGTCGTGGCACTATAGGCTTTGTTAGTCTGCGCTTGGTTATGCTATGTTTGGTTACGTTAGGACACGGTAGCTTCGGCTTTTGAGCTACATACTGCTATTCGGTGGATTTCTGCGATCATCGTTGCACCACTATACTCAGCTCGACACTAGGGATGCGAGCATTATAGGTTGCGGCGCGTTAGGTTTTGTTAGGTAACGTTTGATTATGTTAGTTTAGGCTATGCTTGGCATGAGTAGCTATGACTTTCGTGCTATACACAGTTACTTGGGGGATTCCTGCCCTCCACAGTGCTCAACTCTAATCTGCTAGACCCTGAGGATGACAGCAATAGCGTTCGCGGCACGTTACGTTGAGTTTGCCATGTCATGTTTGGATATGTTAGTTTGCGTTTGGTTTGGATATCTTTGACTTTTCCGCTGTACACTGGGATTCTATGTATTTCTGTGCTCTACTCTCCTCTAATATGTCCTGATTGACTCTGTTGAGGCCAGCAGTAGTGGTGGCGCCACGTTCGGTTGGGTTTGTTTACGTTTGGATGCGTTAAGAATGGTTACCTTTGACTTTTGCGCTACATACGTCTTTTCGGTGGATTTCTCCGCCCTACGTTGCTCTGATATGCTCTGCTTTGCTCTGTGGAGGCCAGAAATAGTGACCGCGGTATGCTACACTGAGTTACGTTACGTTTGGTTAGTTTACGTTAGCCTGGGTAAGGTTTGGATTGCTCTGACTTTTCCGCTATACACTGCGATTCTATGTATTTCAGCTGCCTACCCTCCTCTAATGTGTTCTGCATGGCCCTGGGAAGGCCAGTAGTAGTTGTCGCGGCACGTTAGGCTGAGTTATATTACGTTTTTCCAGGTTAGATTTGTCTTGGTTAGGACGGTATAGCTTTGACATTTTTGCTATACGCTGCTATTCAGAGGATCTTAGCGCTCTACAGCGCCCTAATGTGATCTGCTTGGCTTGGGGAGGTCTCTGCACGTTACCTTGAGTTACATTACGTTCGGTTGTTTCACAATTGGTTAAGTTAGGAACGGACAGCTACAACTTTTGCGCTATACACTGCAATGCGGTGTACTTCTGCGCCCTACTGTGTTCTAATATATTCTGCTTTTCTCTGGGGAGGCCAGCAATAATGTTGGTGCCACGTTTGGTAGAGTTAGGTTAACTTCTCTTTGGATAGGTTAGGAGAATTTTGGTCAAGGTGGCTTTGTCCTTTGTGGTGTACACTGCTATTCTGTGCATTCCTGGCTCCACTGCGCTCTAGTACATCCTGCTTCGCTCTTGAGATGGCAGAATTAGCGGTCTCGACAAGATAGATTGGGTTATGCTACATTCGGATATGTTACGTTGGTTTTGGTTAGGTTAGGGTAGCCTTGACTT
>NW_016985955.1:0-780 GCF_001483705.2 Eufriesea mexicana | reverse complement strand
GTTAGGTTTGGATAGCATTGCCATTCGTGGTAAAAACTGGTTTTCGGTGGATTTCTGCGCTCCAATGTGCTCTAGTTTGATCTGCTTTTCTATGGGGAGGCCAGCTAGAATGGTCTCGGCGCGTCGGAATGGGATATATGACAGTCGGCTATATTACGTTTGGTTGGGTTAGGATAGGATATCTTTGGCTCTTATGCTACACAGCGCTATCCGATGGGCTTGTGTGCACTACTGTGCTCTAGTATAATCTGGATGGCTCTGGGGAGGCCAGCAATAGTTGTTTCGGATGTTAGGTTGTGTTATGTTACGTTTGGTAACGTTACGCTTTGTTAGGTTAAGGTAGAATAGCTTTGACTTTTGTGCCGTACGCGGCTATGCGGTGTTTTTCTGTGCCCCACTGTGCTCTAATATCGTCTGCTTGGATCTGTGGATGCCAAAAATAGCGGTCTCGACACGTTAGGTTGAGCTAGGCTACGTTTGGGTAGGTTAGGGTATGCTATGTTTGGTAGGGGTAGCTTTGGCCTTCTCGATTTACACTGTTTTTCGGGCGATTTCTACGCCCTGCAGTGCTCTAGCATATTCTGCTTCGCTCTGTGGAGGCCAGCAATAGTGGTATCCACTCATTAGTTTGAATTACGTCACGTGAGTTTATGTTACGTTTGGCGAGGTTGGTAGCTTCGACTTTAGAGATGTTCACTGCTCTTCGGGTCATTTCTACGCTATCCATTGCTCGAGTATGTTCTGCTTCGCTTTGAGGAGGCCAGAAGTGGTGTTCTAGGC
>NW_016985954.1:0-476 GCF_001483705.2 Eufriesea mexicana | reverse complement strand
ACAGTGCTTTCCGTGGATACCGCCAACAGGCAGCGGTAGTAGACAAGCGACGATTCACGGCGCACCGACAACCGGCGGCGGTAATAAACGAGGAGCGTTCCGTGGACGCCGCCTTGTGGCGGCACCGAGTACCGAAAGGTTTAAATTCAGTAACCATGCTAGAATGACAATAGAAATATAAATTACCGCTCGAGATAGTAAGCTTTGACAATACAATACTGCATACAGCAATTAACAGAGTACTGTTTTCGTTGAATATGTATATGCATTGATGACTTAAATTTTCTGGCAATACTAGGATGACAAAGGGAATATCAATTATGCCTCGAGATAGTAAGCATTGACAATAGAGTACCCAGTGCATTCTTCACTACAGTACATGTAGCTGTTGTCTCAGCTTTAATCACAGAAGGCGTATATTCAGCAGCCATTCTGGAATAATCGATGCATAGTTCAGATGTGGCTAGAGATATTTA
>NW_016985953.1:0-548 GCF_001483705.2 Eufriesea mexicana | reverse complement strand
CAAAACTATCCGGAAATAACAAGCCATGCGTAACATATCTCATACATGCGCGCTGAGACCACACTTTCTGTCTTCCCCAGAGCGAACCGCATGATACCAGAGCACAGTAAAGCGCAGAAATCTCCCAAATAGCAGTCTATAACACAAAAGCCAAAGTTACCCTATCCTAACCAAAGCAAACGTAACATAACTCAACCCAACTTGCCGGGAGCACTATTGCCGGCACCCCACGTGCCAAGCAGAGCATCTTAAAGGATTGCTTAGCGCAGAAATCCATAGAAACGTAGTGTATAAAAGAAATTTCGAAGCTACCCGTACCTAACCTAAGCCAACATAACATAACGAAACGTATCCTGCCTCAACTTTAGGTGCCAAGACAACAATTACTGACTTCCTGGCCGGAGCCAAGCAGAACATATTAGAGCACCGCAGAGCGCAGAAGTCCAACGAATGGCTGTGTAAAGCAAAAAGTCCGAGCTGTCCTGGCTTAAGCTAACCATACGCAGCATAACACGATGTAACCAAACAGCACCAAGCCGCCCTATACC
>NW_016985952.1:0-1117 GCF_001483705.2 Eufriesea mexicana | reverse complement strand
GCTGTGCAATGTTGAAGAATTCTAAGATAATATCATCTATCATAATTTATCTCTGTCTTTGATGTTTAATTTGTCTTCTATTTCCAGGTTCGATTTATCCTTTATTTCTATGTTTAATTTTGCTTTTACTTCCAGGTTAAATTTTTCTTTTACTTCTAGGTTTAGTCTTCCACGTCGGTCTTTCGTTTAGATTCTTTTGATGTTTGATTTACACAGCGATCAAAAATTGAACGTTTTGCAAACGTGCATCAAAAGAGATTTGTTTGTTAATTTTTACATGAAAGGAAGGGAGGTTGGGACGTGGTTAGGGCCGATTACCGTACTAATATTTTACAACGGAAATCGACATATATGTATTTACATCACCACTTAATAATACATTCACATCAAGAACATAGTATTATCTCAATCTAAAATATTGTTATTAATGGATCAAATATAGGTAAGTAATTATTCATGTGGTACATTTTTTACTTTTAAAATATAAGATCCTTGACTGTGATAATATTTTCTAGGATACTCGACTTTGCTAAGAAATATGTTCGTCAAAAGGTTCTTGCCCTTCTACGGAATATTTTATCCAGCGAAAGATGGAAAGACATTGGGTAAATACTAAATAAATAATAAATAAATATGTCTTGTTATATTTGTATAAGAAATTGAAATATTTTACATTTTGTTGTATTTTGGTCGCGAATATTTTATAAGCATCGTCATAATGAGGCTGTAAACAATGATTTTTATTATTTCTACGAAAGAGTCGCAGTTGCAGCTAAATTCAGTTATCAAACTTAAGTTTGGAACTGATTATTGCGCAGCCTAATCTCGCAGTCTGATTGTTCAGATATTTTCAAATCGGTTGTATCACATTTACATCGTTCATAAATCTTTGACAAGTTCAAAGAATTTTGTATAATAACTATAATTACATTTCCTTCATTCTGGGTATTTCAAATAGGTATTTTATTTCCTATTTCTGTTATCAACAAAACGATTGACTATCATTTAGAACTTCATAAATACAGCAGTACTTTTTTCAACGTATGTTGAGCATGGAGAATAACTCCATGCCATTCCTCATTCCCCACTAAAGCATTTCTTTCAGGAATTTTCGTGG
>NW_016985951.1:0-338 GCF_001483705.2 Eufriesea mexicana | reverse complement strand
GGCGCTCTACGTTGCTCCAGTACCGTCTGGTTGGCTCTGAGGACGCAAGGAATAATTGTGGTGCCACGCTTGGTTTTGTTATGCTACGTTTGGGTACGTTAGGTTTGGACAAATTTGTCTATGATAGCCTTGGCTCTTGTGCTATACACTGATGATCTGCGGATTTCTGCCCCTACGGCGATCTAGTACGTAATGCTTCGCTCTGGGGTGGACAGCGATTGTGGTCGCGGCACGTCAGGTTCAGCTATGTCACCTTTGGGTATGTTACGTGTGGTTAGATTAGGATTGGAAAGCTCTGACTTATGTACTACACAGGGCTATTCGGTGGATTTCCGCGC
>NW_016985950.1:0-547 GCF_001483705.2 Eufriesea mexicana | reverse complement strand
GTATGGCACAAAAGTCAAATCTACCCTAACCAAACTTAACCTAACCTGCAAGGGCCAAGCGTAGTCTAACTCTACCTAGTGTGCCGAGACCATTGTTGCAGGCCTTCCAAGAGCGGAGCAGAGCACAGAAGAGCAATGTAGAGCACAGGAACGCACCGAACAGCGGTGTATAGCAGAAAAGTCAATGGTACCCTATCCTAACCTAACCAAACGTGACATAACCGAGCGTAATCTAACTCAACCTGACGTGCCGAGACCACATTTGCTGAAGTTCCCGGAGACAAGCAGAACATGCTAGAGCATTGTAGAGCGCAGTAATCCATCGAATTGCAGTGCACAGCACAAAAGTAGAAGCTATTCTAACCAAACTTAGCCTAACCTGCCCTAACTAAACGCAACGTAACATAACCTAACGTGCCGCGGCCAAAATTTCTGGCCTCCCCAGAGCAAAGCAGAGCATATTATGACTCAGTAGAGCAAAAAAGTCCACCGAAAAGCAGTATGTAGCACAAAAGGCAAAGGTACCATATCCTAACCTAACCAATCG
>NW_016985949.1:0-817 GCF_001483705.2 Eufriesea mexicana | reverse complement strand
TATGCTGCGATCGGTTAGGTTAGGTTAGACCAGGATAGGTTGGGATATCTACAGCCGTTGTGCAATTCATTGCAATTCGGTGGATTTCTGTGCTCTGTCGTGCTCTCGTTTATTCTGCTTTGCTCTGAGCAGGCCAGCAATAACGGTCACGTCGTGTAAGGTTGGTTTGTGCTCCGTTTGGATGTGTTATCTTTGGCTAGGTTAGGAGAAGCTAAATACACTATTATGCTGTACACTGCAATTCCGTGGATGTCTGCTCTCTAATGTGCTCCAGTATGCTCTGCTTGACGATGGGTAGGGAAGCAATATTGGTCTAGTCACGAAATGTTTGGCTACGCTACACTTGGGTAGGTTATATTTGGCCATGCTAAGCCAGTGTGCGTTTCACTTCTGCGCTTATGCCATGCGTTGGATGTCTGCGTTCTGCTGTCCTCTAGTGTATTCTGCTTTGCTCTGGGAGGCTAGCAAGAGTGGTCTCGTCACGTTGGGCTGAGCTATGCCGCGTTTGGTTACGTTCCGTTCGGTCAGGTTAGGATAATATAGCCCGGACATCTGTGCTACAAACTGCTGTCCTCGGAGTTCTGCGCTTTACGGAGTTCTAATATATTCTGCTTGGATCTGGGGAGGCCAGCAGTTTTGGCCTCGGCGCGTTAGGTTTGATTAAGCTACGATTGGATATGAAAACTTTCGACATGTTAGGACAGAATTGCTTGGCCTTTTGTGCCCTTCACCGCTGTTCGGAGAGTTTCTCCCATTTCCAGCGCTCTCAGATGCTTCGCATGGATCTGCGGCGGCCAGTGATAGTGGTCTCGGCACG
>NW_016985948.1:0-281 GCF_001483705.2 Eufriesea mexicana | reverse complement strand
CTGTGCTTTACATCGCGCTGCTGCACTCTGCTCGACTCTCTGGAGACCAGCAATGGTGTTCGTAACACGGTAGATTGAAATATGTTACGTTCGGTTAGGATAGGTAACGGTAAGTTTGGATATGGTAGTATTGACTTTCTCGCTATGCACTGATATTCGGTGCTTTCCTGCCCTCTGCCATGCACTGATATGCCCTGCCTTGCTCTGTGCAGGCTAGGTATGGTGGCCGCAGCTCGTTAGGCTTAGTTACGTTACGCTTGGTTAGGTAAGGTTAGGTGCGG
>NW_016985947.1:0-564 GCF_001483705.2 Eufriesea mexicana | reverse complement strand
AATGGGGCGGCCAGCAATGGCGGTCTACGCACGTTAGATTCCATTATCTTACGCTTGGTTATGTTTCGCTTTGCTTCGTTAGGATAGGTTAACTTTGAACTTTGCGCTGTAATCTGCTATTCGGTGGATTTCATTCTCTACTATACTCTGCTCGACTCTGGGGAGATCGGCAAAAGCGGTCGTTGCACGGCAGGTTGAGTTTGGTTACCCTTGGTTATGTTGGGTTATGTAAGGGTAGGAGACGGTAGCTTTGACTTTTGCGCCATACGCTGCTATTCTGTGAATCTCTGCCCTCTACTGTGCTCTAATTCGCTGTGCATGGCTATGAGGAGGCCAGCGACAGGGGTCTCGGTTCATTAGGTTTAGTTAGTCTACGTACGGTTATGTAAGGTTTGTTCTGGTAGGGTAAGGGTACCTTTGACGTTTGTGCTATTCCCAGCCATTTGGTGGCTTTCTGCGGTCTACTCTGCTATAGTGTATTCTGCTGGTCTCTGGGGATTACAGTTATAGTGTTCTCGGGACGATAGGTCAAGTTAGGTTACGTTTGGCTTTGTTACGTTTGGA
>NW_016985946.1:0-1752 GCF_001483705.2 Eufriesea mexicana | reverse complement strand
ATTTTTTCTCGCTATAAAATATAATTCTTGGCATCTACGTTGATGATATTCCATGAGTCCAATCTTTTTCTATTGTTCCATGTGCTGGTTTACTTCAACAGAATATTTTCTTCTCACAACTGGGTTCTGCTATCTACTACTGATGAAAGGTGGAAGAACAATGGTTCATTACTTGCACTATTTAATTACAATTAAGGGTTTTGTTAATACAAATATTTACATTCTTTTCGTGATGCAGACACACTTGCATGGGCACAACAATGCTTCCAGTATTTTTTGCAATTTTTTCTCATTTTCCATGCACTCTCCTGTTCACTTGGAGAAAAATGAACAAATTGCTCAATTTCTGTGTTTAATTTATGAAATTTTATAACTGCGTTGTAAAGGCGTACCTTTGCATATTTGTCGTCTGCCAGGTAAAGAAATGAATGCTGATTGTCTAATTAAAACCGCTGTTTCGGCTGAATATATTAAAGAACGTAGAAAACTTTATGATTTTATTAATTAAAATAAATTAAAATATATTATGTGCACGTAATCAGAGTCAGTAAAGTATTTGAGAAACTATTTCAAAATCATAGATGGCGCTGATCGCAGGCGGTAAAATTTGTATTCGAACTGGATACTAGAAATCAATTCGACAGTAGAAAATTAATAAATTGCCAAGTTTTTGTAATTAATTCATGAAAATTTATAGCTGCACAGCAAAGTTGGAATTATAGGCAACATTCTTATAGGATGTTTAATTTAATAATTAATACTTACATGAGCGATAGGTTTTGTATTTCCTGTAGTAAACAAGATTGCTATAGAAAAGTATTTTTCTTACATAATATTATTATTTCGTAATAAATATAAACTAGCATAAGGAAGCATGAAGAATAAATTTTTTTATTAAGAAACTTTATTTATAATTTTGTATTTACAATGTTTTTATAGGCGAAAAATAGAAACAAAACAAAAAATATATTTAAAAGAATTATCAAAACTATGGACGGGAATCGAACCCCGGTCCTCCAGTATATCAATTCTCGATCGTGTCCATGATTTTACATCATCTCCAACAATTCTCTAGACAATACTTTTTCTACTTTGCAGTACATTTTAATAATTTTACTTACCTCATACTTACCTTGTACTTACCTCCCCTTACTTGCAATTCCTCCCCTTACTTACCTTAATCCCTCTTCATTTAAATATTATTTAAACAGATATTGCCCACTCTCTATTTTAAAATTCCAAAGGGAACATTGAAAATTTACAAGAGGTAGGAAATATCCTAAACATTGTGCGCAGCTCTTAGCTTGGTATCGATTCCCAAAAATTATTCTTTGGAAAACGATACCAATTACCAGGTCTCACCACGTGGAGGTGGCTACGCATCGAGACCCGACATGCGCCCTAGTGGCGCAGCCTGCTGGTGCTACCTGTATCAAAGGTACCTTAATCTAACTTGAAGCGAATTAAGTTAAAGTGACTTTACTGACACTTTATTTTATTTCGTGTCTTTCAAAAGGCGTTTCGGTTCGGTATACTGAAACTCTACTGTCGCACCGCTAAGATATTTTCAAGTTCCCATGAAAATAGGGAATGAAATATCAAACACGCGAGCAAATAGAAAATCGCGACGCGCCCGAACGAGATCGCAATTATTCGAAAGATCGACTAGCCTAGGCGATGTACTTCCGCGTACAGAGATAACTTCATACTTCGGCACCCTCCCGATCGGGCCTAGCTCAATTCCAGTCACTG
>NW_016985945.1:0-423 GCF_001483705.2 Eufriesea mexicana | reverse complement strand
TCGATGAAAAACTTACACTCTCCTTGTTAAAGGTGTCCAATTTGGGGATTAAGCACACAATTGGTTCGACGAACTGCCAATGATGAGAAAGATCTTCCTTTGTCAGGTCTCAAACCTTTGGCTTCGGAAGACGTAGTCACATTAGTCAGAATCGTGAGAGTCCTTACATCAGTCAGAGTCAGAATAGTTAGTCTTAGAGTCACGGATAGCGTGAGTGAGTGTCCAGAGAGTGTTCGAATGCTAGGATGTTACAGTCGTCGACAATAGGGTCAAAAGTGGTGTTAGAACTGGTTTATCGCTGTGAACCTAGAATCGACGGTGTTGTCATGGGACTGATAAAGATTTAACACCCTTCTCCTCTTTTCTTTTTGTGTAAATAATGACGAACCTATCGATTCGATAGCTAATTACTCTTGAACGCTA
>NW_016985944.1:0-1413 GCF_001483705.2 Eufriesea mexicana | reverse complement strand
TTACGTTTGGATAGGGTAGGAGAGGAAAGCTTTTACTTTTGTGCTATATACTGCTATTCGGAGAACTTCTGCTCTATGCTATTTTCTAATATTCTTTGCTTGGCTCTGGTGAGGCTAGCAATAGTTGTCGTTGCACGCTAGGTTATGATAGGCTACGTTCGTTTGGGTTAGGTTATATCAGATTAGGTTAGGATATCTTTGACCTTTGTGCTTTGCACTGGAACGCCGCGGATTTCTGTGCTCTAACGCGCACTAGTCTATTCTGATTGGCTCCGGGGAGGTCAGCAACTGTCTTGTAGAACGGTCAGGTGGAGTTTTGTTACGTTAGGTTATGTCACTTTTGGTTAGGTTAGGATGGGATATCTTTGACTTTTATGCTTTACGCAGATATTCTGTCCATTTCTGTGCTCTTCGTTGTTCTACTATACTCTACTCGACGCTGGGTTCGACAGCAATGACGGTCGTGGCACAATAGTTTGGGTAACGATACGTTTGTCTAAGTTAGGTTAGTTCAGGTTTGGTCAGGTTGGATTCGAGTTTTGTGCTACACACCGCTGTTCGTTGAACTTCTGCGCTGTACTGTACTCTACTATGTTCTCCTTGGCTCCGAGGAGACCAGCAATAGTAGTCGGGGCACGTTAGGATGAGTTAGGTTACGTTTGGTTCTGCTACGCTTTGTTACGCTAGGAGAGGATAACTTTGACTTTTTTGATTCACACTGCGATTCTATGGATTTTTGCGACCTGCTGTCCTCTCACACGTTTTGCTTGGCCCTGTGCAGGCCTGCAGCAGTGGCCTCGGCACGTTGGGATGAGTTCGTATACGTTCGTTTATGTTAAGTTGGGGCATTTTCGCTAATGGTAGCTTTGACTTTGGTGCTCTACACTGTTTTTCGGCGGATTCCTGTTTTCGACTGTGCTTTACTCTTTCTGCCTGGACCTGGGGAGGTCAGTAACAGTGGTCTCGGCTCGTGTGGGTTTAGTTTTGTTGCTTTCGGTTATGTGACGATTGGTTACATTCGGGTGGGGTAGCTTTGACTTTTGTACTACACACTGCTGTTCGCTGGCTTTCTGCATTCTACTGTGCTCTAATATGTTCTGCTTGCCTCTGTGGAGGCCAGTAATAGCGGTCCCGGGACGTTCGGTTAAGTTAGGTTACGCTTCGCTGGGTAACGCTTGGCTAGTTTACGACGGGATGTGTTCGACTTTTGAGCTATATAATGCAATGAGTAGGAATTCTGCGCTCTTCTGTGCTCTAGTACAATCTGCTTGGAACTGGGGGCGAGTAATAGTGTCATCGGCACGCTAGGTTGAGCTTGGTAACGTTCGGTTAGGTTAGGTTAGGTCAGGCTATGCTAGGATACCTTCGACGTTTCAGCTGTAAACTGGAGTGCGGTCGATTGCTGCGCTCCAC
>NW_016985943.1:0-1067 GCF_001483705.2 Eufriesea mexicana | reverse complement strand
TCCAGCGAGGAAAGTAGCGGTTAGAGCGCCTGGTGGTCGCTTAGGGCTTCGATGAAACGGATAATAGAACCGAGCCGAGCCGAGCCGAGCGGCGCCGAGCCGCGTGGAAGCGGATCGAACTGGGCCGCGTAAACGACGAAGCAATTCGGCGATTCGCGAGTTTCGAGGACGCTCGCGAAACTTCGTCCCGCTGCTCCTAAACGGATCCTCTTTAAGAGAGACGGAAGAGGGCCTGAAGCAGGCTCAGCCCTGCCGAAGCAAACTAATATATCCTCTTAGGGCCGAGCGTGTTCCACGGGCTAATTGGATTTGTGTCCGTTGCCATAAATTTCGCGATAATCTTCCTCCTTACCCTCCTGGAAATTGTGACTGCTCTCTTGGCCCGGCGTGTAAACCTCGATTGAATCTTCCGCGCTGAGCTATGGTCGCCGGTGTCAAAGGCCCGATTAGTTCTTCCACGAACCCTCTTCCTTGCTCTAGACTCGGGAATCGAATTTAAACCGAATTCCCTCCAACGATTGCTTAATCATCTTCCTCCTCGAGAGTAGGTCGAAAATTTCGTAGGTTGGATTTTCGAGTTTCTTCTTCGAGATTATGTACGAGTTTAGCCCGTACTCTGTTCAAAGTATCGAACCGATAAAGCGGCGGATAATTTGAATTCTAGGCGAGACGACGAACCATTTGATTTCCGGGTTTGATTTCCGCATGAAAATAAGGAACGACCGCCGATAAAAAGCGGATCGAGGAGCCAGACAGCAAGAGGGTAAAGCAGAACTCGCAACCGTGTCTTCGACTTATTTTTCCATCCATCTCCTCTCCACCCCTGGCAATTCGACGTCGACGAGTCGGCGGCCGGAAGCGGTGGCTGCCGGAGCTGGTATTTGCGCACGGGAAACGGAACGCGTCTGCTGGTTCCAGTCAGCTGGAGTTACGAACTTCGTCTTGGTCCTAAATGGCTTACGGAGTGCAGCAGAGGAAGCATAACGGAAGATTAGCCTCGGTTCTCCCTAACCGTCCGATTAATATCGTCGTTAGTCACTGGGTGGTCCTCCCACGGCGAAAGAACG
>NW_016985942.1:0-290 GCF_001483705.2 Eufriesea mexicana | reverse complement strand
ACACAACGAATAGCAGTGCATGGCACGCAAGTCAAAGCTATCTTCACCGAAATTAACCTCGCCAAGCCAACTCAAACGAATTGCAGCTCAACATAGCGCGACCAGAACAATATTGAGTGCCACCGCAGAAGCAAGCAGAACTTGGTAGAGCACAGTAGGGGGCAGAAATCCACCGAATAGCAGTGCATAGCACAAGAATCGTGGATATCACACCCTAACATAGCCTGATGTAAGAAACACATACGTAACATTTCAAAATCCAGCTTTGCGTGATTACTATTGCTGGCCTC
>NW_016985941.1:0-286 GCF_001483705.2 Eufriesea mexicana | reverse complement strand
TCAGTAATAGTGGTCGCGGCACGTTAAGCTGAGGTAGGTAACGTTTGGTTATGTCAGGGCTGTTTAGGTTATTGGGAGATAGCTTTGACTTGAGTGCTATAGTCTGCAATTAGGTGGACTTCTGCGCCCTAATGTGATCTGACGCTTCCAGCTTGTCTCTGGCAAGGCCTGCAATAGTATCGTCTGCAAGTTATGTTGAGTCAGGCTGCGTTTGGTTAGGTTTGGTCGAGCAAAGATTGGTCCGGGTGGCTCTAACTCTTGTGCTTGTTGCTGATATTAGGTATAT
>NW_016985940.1:0-503 GCF_001483705.2 Eufriesea mexicana | reverse complement strand
CAAGCTGAACATGTCACAGCACAGTAGACTGCAGAAATCCGCCTAACGGGAGTGTACATCGCAAAAGACAAATATGGCCGGTCCTAACCTAACCGACCGTAACGTAATCAAATGTAACCAAACACAATCTAACGTGACGCGAACATTACTACTCGGCGCCCTAGGTCAAAGCAGAATACAGTCGTGCACAGTAGAGCGCAGAAGTCCACGGAATAATTGTGTATACCGCGAAAGTCGATGCTACTCTTACCTAACACAAACAAGCATAACCTACCCAAACGCAACCTAACTAAACTAAACGTGCAGCTTCCACTATTGCTGGCCTACACAGTGTCGAGCAGAGTGCAGTAGAGCAGAGTAGATCGCAGAAATCAACCTAATGGCTGTCTTTGCCGAGAAAGTCGGGGCCAACCAAACCGAACCCAAACAAATGTAACCTAGCCGAAAATTTCCTAACTATACTTGACGTGGCGAAACCACCATTGCAGGCCTCCCCAGAACAA
>NW_016985939.1:353-570 GCF_001483705.2 Eufriesea mexicana | reverse complement strand
GAGGAAAGATTCTATTGGCGTGCTATTGCTATTGCAACAGTATAGAATCTTCCTGGAAAATTCAATTTTGTTGTCATTTTTGATTTATATCGTGGTGAGCTAGCTTTCTTGCATAGAAAAGGGGTAAAGATACAATTGGCGGGATGTAGCCACTGCAATGCTTTAGAATGTGGCTGAAAAACTCAATTATATTGACATTTCCGGCTAATATTGTGGT
>NW_016985939.1:0-222 GCF_001483705.2 Eufriesea mexicana | reverse complement strand
GAGATAACATCCTTGCATATATAAGGAGGAAAGATTCAAATCACTAGCTATAGCCGTCGCAATGCTATAGAATCTGGCTGGAAGGTTCAATTTTATTGACATTTTCGACTAATATTGCGGTGAGCTAACTTCCTTGCATAGGTAACGAGGGAAGATTCAATTGGCGTGCTATAGGCATTGAAGTGATACTGAATGTGGTTGGAAAATACAAATTTATTGACA
>NW_016985938.1:0-513 GCF_001483705.2 Eufriesea mexicana | reverse complement strand
AACCTAACCAAACGTAACCTAACTAAACCCAAAGTGCCACGACCAGTATTTCTGGCTGCTGAATAGCCAAGCAGAGCATAGTAGATGAGTGTGGAGCGCAGACATCTATAGAATCGCAGTGCATAGCACAAACGTAAAAGCAGTCCCTGCATAACCTAGCCAAGCATAGCACAGCCAAACGTAACCTAACTCCATCTAACATACCTACACCACACTTGCTGTCCTCCCCAGTACTAAGTTGAATATTTAGGGCGCAGTAGATCGCAGAAGTCCGCGGCGTTGCATTGTAAAGCACAGAAGTCAAAGATAACCTAACCGAGCCTGACGTAGTCTAACCCAGACAAACGTAGCCTGACTCAGCATAAGGTGCCGAGTTCACAATTGCTTCTTTCCCAGAGCCAAACTGAATGTATTAGACAACAGTGGCGCGTAGAAATCATCAGAATAGCTGTATACAGCACAGAAGTCAATGCTATCCTCTCCTACCCTGACCAAACGTAACATAAACAGGCG
>NW_016985937.1:0-829 GCF_001483705.2 Eufriesea mexicana | reverse complement strand
ACGGCGCCTGCAGGCGCCTGGCGAGCCGCGCAGTTTGCCTTTGGCGGGCAGCACGCCTTGCTGTCCAGCCGGTGGTTGGAGGGGTGGCCGATCCCGACGCAAACCGGGCACATGGGTGCAGGCGCACTACACCCACCAGCACGGTGGCCCGCCGCGCCACACCTGAAGTAAACAGGTTTCGCTGCGGTCCACCGCGCTAGAGCATCCGTTCCTTGTGTGACCGAACGCAAGGCAACGGAAGCACTGGAGGCGCCGTGCCTCCAAGGCTACGACACGGGCCGAAGTCCAGCCGACGCGGATCTGCCCGCAATCGACGTCCTTTCTCGCTGCCGCGAGTGGACACTGGGCCCATACAGACCCCAGCCCCGAAGCGGAAGACCGGATCACTCCGGTTCTTACTTCCGCCTCAGTGCAAAAACCGACCCTAGCCAGGGCAGCGGCCACCTCGCGGGGGTGTGACAGAGTCGTCGAGCCCTGCAACCCTCAGCTCCGCTTTTTTGGTGGGAACCGTAACACGCACGCTGGATCCTTCCAAGTCTTCGCTCATTCGCCCGGCGAGAGCGGCGGCTCGCTGTGCCCCCTCGGGTCCGCCGCCCTCCAGCAGTAGACCGCCGGAGGCGAACCGACGGGGGCGCAAGTCCTCGATCCCGAGGTCGGCGAGATTTATCTTTCCCCTTGCAGCGGAGATGGCCTCCGCGCAAGAGAGACTCGACCCCTCGGGTACACAAACCGCGACGGCGGCCGCTTGAGAATGGGGCCCGGCTTTCCGCCGCTCTTCTTCTTATCGTTACCGCGCATCGTTGCTGCCTTCGCGGTGGTCACGGGTGGC
>NW_016985936.1:0-235 GCF_001483705.2 Eufriesea mexicana | reverse complement strand
ATTACGGTGGATTTCTGCGCTCTGCTGCGCTCTATAATTTTCTGCTTGCCTCTGCGTACGCCAGCAATTGTAGTATCGGCATGCTGGGTTGAGCTATGCTACGTTCGTATGTTTTTCGTTTGGGAGGTTAAGATAGGATAGTCTAGACCTTTCTGCTTTGCACGCCCATCCCCGGATTTCTGCGCTCTACTTTATCCTAATATTTCCTGTTTGGGTCCATGGAGGACAGCAATAG
>NW_016985935.1:0-469 GCF_001483705.2 Eufriesea mexicana | reverse complement strand
CAAACAGCAGCGTATTGCACAGAAATAAAAGGTATCCCAACCAAACATAACCAAAACAAGCATAACCAAGCGTAACATGACTTAACCCAAAGTGCCGCGACCACCGTACCTGGCGACCCCAGAGACAAGCATGGCGTGATAGCGCACAGTGGAACACAGAACTCCATATAATAGCAGGGTGAAACACAAGAGTCATAGCTATCGTAACCTAACCAAACGCAATCGAACTCCACCTAACGTTCTGCGGCCACTGTTGCTGACATTCCGGGAGACGAGCAGGGTATAGTAGGACACGGAAAAGCGAAGAAATCCTCCGAATAGCAGTGTGTAGCAGAAAATTCAAGGCTATCCTGTGCTAACCTGAAAAAGCGTATCGCAACCAAGGGACGCCTGACTCACTCTGACCTTCCGAGACCACTATTGCTGCCCCACCCCTTCCAGATCTAAGCAGAACATATTAGTGGACAAT
>NW_016985934.1:0-576 GCF_001483705.2 Eufriesea mexicana | reverse complement strand
CTGCTGGGCTATGGGGAGGCCAGCAATAATGGTCGCTGCACGTTAGTTTGGGTTAGTTTACGTCTGGCTATGTTACGATTTGTTAGGTTTGCAGAGGATATTTTTGACTATCTTCGGTGGATTTCTGCCCACTACTGTGATATAATATGCTCTGCTGTGCTCTGACGAGGGCAGAAATAGTGACCGCGGCGCGATTGGTATTGTTAGGTTCGGTTTGTTCGGGATAGGTTCTGATGACTTTGACCTCTGCCCTGTACGCTGTAATGCGGTGGGCTTCTGTGCCCTACTGTACTTTAGTATGTTCTGCTTGGATCTGGGGATTCCAGCAACAGTGGTCTCGGCACGTTAGGTTAAGTTATGTTGCGTTTGGTTATACTACGTGTGGTCAAGTTAGGATAGTGTAGATGTGACTTTTGTGCTGCACATGTCTATTCGTTGTATATCTTCGTTCTACATTGCTCTACTATACTCCTCCCGATTCTGCGGAGGCCAGTAATAGTTGCCCCGGCACGATAGCTTGATTTAAGCTACGTTTGGTTATGTTACGTTCGGTAAGGGTAGAAGGTGATAGCATCG
>NW_016985933.1:0-1234 GCF_001483705.2 Eufriesea mexicana | reverse complement strand
CGAATGTGTCAATATAATTGAGCTGTCTAGTCAAATTCAATTGAATGGCAATGGCCACAGCAAACCAATGGAACTTCTCTACATTATCCATGTTAAAAAGATGGCTGACCACGATATTTGTCGAGGATGTCAATATAAATTAAACTTTCTTGTCAAATTCTATTGAATTGCCATGGCTATATGAAACCGATGGGATTTTTTCTCCTCATGTATTTAATAATCTGCCCCACAACAATATTAGTCGAAGATCACTATAATTGAGCTTTCTGGTCAAAGTCCATTGAATTGCCATGGCTATTGCAGGCCAATATAATTTCTTCTCCTTATTTATTTAAAAAATTTGTTCCAACACGGTATTAATCGGAAATGTCAATGTAATTGGCCTTTCTAGCCAAATTCTATTGAATTGCAATGGCTGTATCATACCAGCAGAATATTTTAACCTTCCTTACGTAAAAAAGTTACATCAGCACGATAATATTCGAAAAAATCAATAAAATTGAACTTCCGATTGAAGTTTTATTGAACTGTGGTGGCTATTGCAAAACAATAGAATTTATCTCCTTATCTGTTTAAAAATATTCGCCACGGCGATATTAGTCGAATATGTCAATATAATTGAAATTTCTAGTCAAATTCTGTTGAATTGCAATGACTATGGCAAACCAGTAGAATTTTTTCCTTATTTATGTAAAAAAGTTAGCTCAGCACGATATTAGTCGTAAATGCCAATATAATTGAACTTTCTATTCAAACACGAATGAATTGCTATGGCCACAGCAAGCGAATAGGGTTTTTTCTCCTGATTTATGTAAAAAAGGGAGCTCACCACGGTATCAGTCGAAAATGTCAATATAATTAATCTGTCTATTCATATTCTATTGAATTGCAATGGCTGTTCCAAACCAATATGTCATTCTATCCTTATCTATGTAAATATCCATGCCACCACGACATTACATTATTCGAAAATGTCAAGATGATTAAGCTTTCCATTCAAATCCTATTGAATCGCAATGGCTATAGCGAGCCAATGGAGCTTCTCTTCCTTATTTATGTAAAAATATGGCTCACCACGATATTAGTCGAGGATGTCAATATAAATTGGACATTGTTGGCGAATTCCGTTGAATTTGCATGGCTATAAGAAATCGATATAATTTTTTCCCCATATCTATGTGACAATTTGGCCCACAACGATATTAGTCGGAGATGTCACTACGATTGGGCTTTC
>NW_016985932.1:3066-5058 GCF_001483705.2 Eufriesea mexicana | reverse complement strand
TTGTTTACGTTGGGTTAGGTCAGGTTAGGTTACGTTATCTTCGACTTTTCAGCCATTCACTGCAATCTGGTGGCTTTCTGCGCTCTACTGTGATTTAGTATATTCTGCCTTGCGCTGGGGAGGCCAGTAATAATGGTCTCGTCCCGTTAGCATAAGTGACGTAACGTTTGGCTGCGTTACGTTAATTTAGGTCAGGCTTCGATAGGTTCGACTTTCACGTAATACGCTGCTATCTGGTGGACTTCTACTGTCAGCTGTGTTGTGGTATGTTCTGGTTCGCACTGAGGAAGCCAGCAATAGTGGTCGCGGCATGTTATGTTTAGTTACTCTACGATTGGTTAGGCTAGCTTCGGCCTGGGTAAGTTAAGATATCATTGATCTTTGTGCTATACGCAGTTTTTCGGTGGATTCCCGTCCTCCACTTCGCTCTACTCTAATCCGATAGACCCTGGGGAGGCCGGAAATAGTGTCCGCGGCGCGTTTCGTTGTGTTTCGCTACGTTAGGTTAGGTTACGTTTGTTTGTGTAAGGTTTGGATATCTTTGACTCTTCTGCTGCACGCTGCATTCTATGGATTTCTGCGCCTTATTCTCCTGTAGAACGTTCTGCTTGGCCCCGCGGAGGCCAGAAACAGTGCCCGCGGCACGTTATGTTTCGTTCGATTACGTTTGGCTAGTTTACGTTAGCATTGGTAACGTTTGGATACCTTCGATTTTTCTGCGATACACTGCGGTTCTGTGTATTTCTGCGCCCTACTCTTCCCTAATACTTCCTGCGTTGCCAGGGAGGACAACAATAATGGTCGTGGCACGATAGGTTGAGATAAATTACGTTTGGCTGGATTGGGTTACGTACAGTGATGTTAGTGCAACTTCGACTTTCGTGTTACACTTTGCAGTCCTATGGACTTCTGTGCTCTTCCGTGCGCTATCGCAACCTGCCTGTCTCTGTGGATGCCAGGAACAGTGTTCTTGGCACGTAAGGCTGAGTTATGTTACGTATGGCTCAGATAGGCTTGGTTAGGTTTGGTAGGAATATTTTTGCTTTTTAGCTGTACACAGCTCTTCGGACCATTTCAGCGTTCCATATTGCTCTCATATAATCTGCTTAGCTCTCATGAGGCCAGCAGTAGCGGTCGTAGCACGTCATGTTGGGCAACGCTACGTTCGAATCTGTTACGTTTTGTTAGGCAAGGACAAGATAGCTGGGGCTTTTCTGCTATAAACTGCAATTCGGTGAAATCCTGCACTCTTCTGTGCTTTAATATGCATTGCTTGGCGCTGGGGAGGCCGGCAATGGTGCTCTCGGCACGTTAGGTTGAGTTATGTTCCTTTGGTTAGGTTAAGTTTGGTTATGTTAGGATAGGATATCATTGACGTTTGGATATAAACTGCTGTTCGGTGGATTCCTGCGCCCCTCGTTTCTTTACTGTACTCTGCTCTGCGCCGGGCAGACCAGCCATAGCGGTCGTGGCAATATAGCTTGTGTTTGGTTACGCTTGGTTATGTTATGTTAGGTTACGCCTGGTTACGTTATGTTAGGTTACGTTTGGTTATTATGGCATCGACTTTTGCGTTATACACTGCTATTCGGTGATTTCTCCGCTGTACTGTTCTCTACAATGTTCTGCTTGGCTCTGGGAAGTTCAGCAATAGTGTGTCGGCTCGTTGGGACTAGTTATTCTACGTTGTGTTAGGTTAGGTTAGATCATGTTGGGTTAGGGTTTCTTTGACTTCTGTGCTATAAACTGCTATTCGGTGGATTTCGGCACTCTACATTGCACTACTATACGTTGCTCGACTTCCGGGAGGCCAGAAATAGTGGTCGTGGCACGTTAGCTTGAGTTCGGTTACGTTCGGATAGGTTAGGTTAGGAAGTGTTTGGTTAGGATCGCTTTGACTTTCGTGCTACACGCAGACATTCGTCGGATTCTTGCGTTCCGCTGTGCTCTACTCTAAACTGCTAAACCCTGGGGAGGCCATCAGTGTTGTTC
>NW_016985932.1:0-2168 GCF_001483705.2 Eufriesea mexicana | reverse complement strand
CATAACATAACTCAACCTTACGTGACGAGACCAATATTGCTGCCATCCCAGGGGCAAGCAGAACATACTTGAGCTTAGTAGACCGTGGAGATCCACCGATTTGCAGTGCATAGCACAAAGTAGCCATCCTAACCAAACTGAATCCAACCTAACCTAACCGAACGTAGCATAACACAACCAAACGTGCCACCGCCCCTACTACTGAGCTCCGCAGAGACAAGCAGATGCTAGTAGAGCAATGCAGAGTGCTGATATCTACCGAATAGCAGTGTATAGAACAGAAGTAAAAGCTATCCTAACCAAACCTATCCTAATCTTGCCAAGCCAAACGTAACATATCTCAACCAAGCTTGCCGCGTGCGTTATTGCTGGCCTTCACAGAGAAAACGGAACATATTACAGGACAGTAGAGCGCAGATAACCAACGAATAGCAGCGTATAGCACAAAAGTCAAAGGCACCCTAAACAAACCTAACCTAAACTGATCTAAGCAAACGCAACCAAACACAACCCAGTTAAAGCTGTACATTCCTAACTTAACCAATCGTGACATAGCCGATGGTAACCTAACTCAATGTAACGTGTCAAGACATCTACTGTTGTCCTCCCCAAAGCAAAGAAGTGCACATTAAAGCGCAGTGGGGAGCAGAAGTCCACCGAATAGCAGTGTATAGCTCGAAAGTCGAACATACCCTAACCTAATCAGGCCTAAACCAACCAAGCCAAATGTAGGATAACTGAACCTAACGAGCCGAGACGACTATTGTTGGCCTCCGCAGAGCCAAGCAGGTCATATTAGAGCATAGTAGATCGCAGAGATTCACCGAATAGCAGTGTACGTCCCAGAAATCAAAGCAACCCCAACCGAACATAACCTAACCTTACCCAACCGAACGTACCATGACTGAGCCTATCGTGCCACATCAGTCACTGCTGTCCTCCATTGCATCGAGTGGAGTATGGTAGAGCAACGAAGAGCCCAGATGTCCGTGGAATAGCTGTGTATAGCACAAAACTCACAGTTACCCCATCCTACCCTAACCAAACGTAACATGGCCGAACGTAAGGAAACCTAGCCTAACGTCCCTATACCACAATTGCTGATCGCCACAGTGCCAGGCAGAATATACTAGAGAGCAGGGGAGCGCAAAAATCCGTCGCACTGGTACGCTGGCCACAAAGGTCAAAGATGCCCTAAGCTAACCTGGCAAAGTCTAACTTATACAAACGTAATATAAACACACATAACGCGACGAGAGCACTATTCCTGGCGTCCACACAGACAAGCAGAGTGCGTTAGCGCAAAGCAGAGCGCAGATGTCCATAGAGTAGCAGTGCCTAGGTCAAAAGTCAAAGATACCCTAACCTCACGCAACTCACCATGTCTTAACCAAACGTAACCTAATTCAACCTAACGTGAGGCGACCACTTTGCTGGCCTCCCCAGAGGCAAGAAGATGCTAGTACTCCAATGCAGAGCGCAGATATCCACTGAATAGCGGTGTATAGCGCAAAAGTCAAAGCCATCCTGACCGAACGAATCCTAACCGCACCTAACGAAACGTAACATATCTCAACCAAACGTGCCGCGACCGCTATTGCTGGCCACCTCAGATTCAAGCAGACGCCAGTAGAGCAACGTAGTGCACAGGTATCGCTCGAATAGCAGTGTAAAGCACAAAAGACAAAGCCATCCTCACCAAACATATCGTAACCTAGACAAGCCGAGTGCAACCTGTCTCAACCTAGCGTGCCGAGACCACCATTGCTGGCCTCCCCAGAGCCAAGCAGAACATACTAGAGCACAGCAGAGCGCAGTATTCCACCGCATTGCAGCGTGCGGCACAAAATACAGGGGAATCCTAACCTAACGTGTCCTAACCTGACCAAGCCAGGCGTAACATAGCTACACATAACGTGCCGAGATTTATCTTGATAGCCCACCAGAGACAAGCAGGGCATATTAGTGCAATGTAGAGTGCAGAAATCCACCAAATAGCGGTGTTGAGTACAAAGGTCAAAGCTATCCTATTCTAACCTTACAAATCGAACCATAAGCGGACGTAACGTAACCCTCACTGACGTGCCACGAAAGCCATTGCTGGCCCCACGAGAGCTAAGCAGAGTATAGCAGAGCATCTTTGGATGCCTTAGTCTTCCGAATAGCGG
>NW_016985931.1:0-562 GCF_001483705.2 Eufriesea mexicana | reverse complement strand
GGTAGATGAGACGTGGAGGAGCCTCGTAGTACAACAGGCGTGATGGACGATCAGGCTGGCGGAAGTCCAGACTGGGTGGATGATGTGGGCGCAGCACGACGACGTCGATCGGTTGGAGAGGAGTCGCTTTGCCAAACGACTGTGTTGCTTCAGGCTGAGGGCTCGCAATTTCCCTCTGGGTTGTTGAAGGAGTTAGGTCTCGCAAAGAACGGCACTCGTTGTATAATATAATATGGTAGTAGAAGTATATTCTTTAACTGTAGTACAATATAAGTTACAAGGTACGTCGCGGTTATAGTTAGACGCAAGACCGAACTGAAGCTAACGACTGACTGACACTGACTGACTCGTTGGAAGTTTGTAGACAGAATGACCGCTTGGACTGGTGTAGACGAACTGTCGTAGACTGACTGTTGTAGACTGGCTCTCTTTGATAGACTGACTTAGACTCTTGTAGACGAACTGGACGAACTGATGTAGACTGATAGACTGCCTGTGACTGGAGCGCGCTGCTCTATTTAAGGTGGCTGGGCGTTGCGCACGGCACTCTTTTTCCCATGGT
>NW_016985930.1:0-592 GCF_001483705.2 Eufriesea mexicana | reverse complement strand
GCTATGACAGCTTATATATTTTGAATGGACTTATTCTCTGACATGTAGATGGCTGTACTTGCCGTTGGATTGAAGGCGTTGGGCGACCTATTAACCAAGCTATAACAGATTATTGACTTTGAATAGACCTATTCTCTGGAAAGTACATGGCTGTACTTGCCATTGGATCGGAGGCGAGAAGCGATCTATTCACCAAACTGTAATAGGTTATAGATTTTGAATAGACCTATTTTCTGGCAAGTAGAAGTCTGTACTTGCCATTGGATTGATGGCGTTGGGCGAACTATTCACAAAGCTATAAAAGATAATTTATTTTGTATATACATATTCTCTGGCAAGTAGGTGGATATACTTGCCAGTGGATTGAAGGCCTTAGGCGATCTATTCACCAAGCTACAGCAGATTATAGATCTTGAATTGTCCTCTGGCAAGTAGGTGGCTGTACTTGCCATTGGATCGAAGGCGATAGGCGATCTATTCGCAAAGCTATAGAAGGTTATCGATTTTGAATAGACCTATTCTCTGGCAAGAAGGGGATATTCTTGCCATTGGATTGAAGGCGTTAGGCCATCTATTCACCAAGCTATAACAG
>NW_016985929.1:306-548 GCF_001483705.2 Eufriesea mexicana | reverse complement strand
TCACCAAACATAGCCTAACCTAGTCTAACCTAACCTAGTCCAACAATACAAAACCTAACTTAATCTAACCTGACCGAACTTTACCTCACCAAACATAGCTTTGCCTATCCTAACCTAACACAACGAAACCTGACCTGGCCTAATCGGGAGAAACATGACCTCACATATCCTAACCTAACTTAACCTAACCTAACCTAACTTAACCTATCCTACCCTAACCTAACCTATCAGAGCCTAACCAA
>NW_016985929.1:0-219 GCF_001483705.2 Eufriesea mexicana | reverse complement strand
CAACCCAAACCAACACAACCCAACCCAACCCAACCAAACCCAACCCGACCCAACCCAACCTAACCTAACCTAACCTTACCAAACCTAATCTAACCTAACCTCACCCAACCCAACACAAACCAACCCTACACAAACAAACCCTACCCAGCCCAAACCAACCAACCCAACCCAACCCAACCCAACGCAACCCAACCCAACCTCATCTAACCTAACCTAGCA
>NW_016985928.1:0-2785 GCF_001483705.2 Eufriesea mexicana | reverse complement strand
CAAAGACACCATAACCTAAACTAACCCAAACTAGCCTAATCAAACGTAACCTAACTCAACCTGTCATGTCACCATCACTGTTGCTGGCCACCCCTCGGTCGAGCAGAGTATAGTGGCGCAGTGCAGAGCGCAGAAAAATACGTAATAGCAGTACATAGCACAAAAGTAAAAGCTATCCTCTTTTAACATAACCAATCGTAACATTCCCTAACGTAACCTAACTGAACCTAACGTGTTGCAACTATTATTGCTGGCCTCCCCAGGGCCACTCAGTACACAATAGTGGACAGCAGACCGCAGAAATCCATAGAATCGCAGTGTATATGATAAAAGTCAAAGCTACGTAAGCCTAACCCAAGCCAACAGAACATGACCAAACAAAGCCTAACTAAACCTAACGTGCCGAGAACGCCATTGCTGCCCACCCCAGTGAGCAGCAGGACATACTACAGCACAGTGGAGCGCAAAAACCCAAAGAATGGCAGCGTGCAGCACAAAAGTAAACGCTAACCTGACCAAACTTGGCCTAACCCAACCTAACCGAACGTAACCTGACTCAACACAACGTGCCGAGACCACTACTTCTGGCCTCCCTACAGCAAAGCTGAAAATATTACAGCACTGCATTGCGCAGAAACCCTCCTACTAGCGAACAATAGCATCAAAGTCAAAGCAAGCCTCTCCTAACCTATCCAAACGAAACACAACCAAATGTAACCTACCTCAACCTAACGTGCCGCGAGCACAAATTCTGGCCTCCCAAGAGACAAGCAGAACAAGATAGTGGAGGGTGGATTGCAGGAATCCTTAAAACGCTGTGTATATCAGAAGATTCAAAGCTACCCAAACCTAACCAAAACCTACAGAACATAAACGAACATAGCGTAACACATCCTAACATGCCGAGACCGACATTAGTGGCATTCCCTGAGCCAAGCAGGTCATACTAGATCACAGAAGAGCGCAGAAATCAACCGAACTGTAGTCCACAGCACACAAGCCAAAGCTACATTCTCCTAACCGAGCAAATCGTAACATATCCAAACGTAACCTAACACTACCTAACTTGCCGAGACCACTATTGCTGGCCTTTGCACAGCGAGGCTGACAATATTAAAGTACTGTAGGGCGCAAAAATCCAACTAATAGCAGACTGTAGCACCAAAGTCACAGCTGTCCCCTCCTAACCTAACTATCCGTAAAATAAACGAATGTAACCTAACTTAAACTGACGTGCCGCGAGCGCTATTGGTGGCCTCCACAGAGCCAAGTAGAGCACGTTAGTGGGGAGTAGAATGCAGAAGTCCAAAGGATCGCAGTGTATATCAGAAAAATAGAAGCTACGTAAACCTAACGCAAACCATCATGGCATAGCCAAACATTGCATAACATAACCTAACGTGAAGAAACCGCTAACCTCCTACCGCCACACCCCCCAACCGAAGACCCAAGCAGGACATACTAGAGCACAGCAGCGTACAGGAGTCCAACGAATCGCAGTGCACAGCACAAGAGGCAAAGCTGTCTTAACTGTGCTTAGCATAACCCAGTCAAATCGGACGCAGCTAGACTCAGCATAACGTGCTGAGACCACTATTGCTGGCCTTCCCAGGACCAGGCTGAAAATATTAGAGCACTGTTGGGCGCTGAAATCCATTTAATAGCAGATTGTATCACTTAAGTCAAACCTACCCTCTACAAACTTGACACAACTTAACATAACCAAACGTAACCTAACTCAAGCTAACATTCAGCGACCACTGTTGCTGGCATCCACAGAGCCAACCAGAACACATGAGTGGAAAGCAGAACGCAGATATCCTTGGAATCGCAGTGTATATCACAAAAACGTAAGCTACATAAGCCTAATCCAAGTCATCAGGACATGGCCAAACATAGCCTAACTCAACCTAACGTGCCGAGAACGCTATTTCTACCCTTCCCAGTGCCAATCAGGACATACTAGGGCACAATAGAGCGCAGAAATCCTACGCATGGCAGTGTACAGCACAGAAGTAGAAGCTATCCTCTCGTAACCTAGCCAACCGTAACATATCCTAACGAAACATAACTCAACCTAGCGCACCCCGGCCGCTATTGCTGTCCTCCGCAGAGCCAAGAAGGGCACACTGGTGGAGGGTTTAATGCAGAAATCCGTAGAATCGCCGTGTAAATCAGGAAGGTCAAAGCTACCCAAGCCTAACCCAAACGAGTGGAACATATCCAACCATAGCCGAACTCAACCTAACGTGCCGAGACTGCCATTGCTGCCCTCCACAAAGCGGAGCAGGACATACTAGGGCAGAGCAGAGCGCAGAAGTCCTTCGTATAGCAGTGTACAGCAAAAAAGATAAAGCCATTCTGACCAAATTTAGCTTAATCCAACATAACCGAAAGTAACGTGCCTCAACGTAACGTGCCGAGAGCACTATTGCTGGCCTCCCCAGGGCCAAGGTTTTAGTATTACGTTACTGTAGGGCGCAGAAATCCATCTAGGCGCAGACAGTAACACTAAAGCCAAAGCCATCCGCTCCTAACCTAGGGAATCGTAACATAATCAAACGTAACCTAACACAAACAAACGTGCCGCGACCAGTATTGCTGTCCGCCCCAGTGTCAGGCAGAGCATCTTACTGGAGAGTAGAACATCGAAATCCATAGAATCGCAATGTAGGTCGTTAGAGTGAAAGATACCCACACCTATCCCAAGCCAACGGAACACAGCCAAACGCAGCATAACTCAACCTATCGTGCCGAAACCGGTATTGCTGCCCCCACAGAGCCA
>NW_016985927.1:0-1105 GCF_001483705.2 Eufriesea mexicana | reverse complement strand
CGCCTCCGAATCAGGGAACATTGGACCACTGTAGATACCCAATGGAATTTAGTATACGACTTCCGACTGCAAGGTAATTTCTTTCTGAAAGAATTATTCCATTAAACTCCGAAATTGTTTACTGTTACTTTAAAGTCCAGGCAAAGCTTTACTTGTCATTATTCAGTGTGGCAGGGGCGGGTTAATTGAATTGCATCCTGTAGATACCCTGCTGTATAAATTCTTTAATTATTAATATGTCGATGGAATAGCCTTCATTGAGACTGAAATTACTTGGAAACGAAAATTTGCCCATTAACATTCATGACGTGACTTTAGCAGTCTTATAAGCCGTATTGAACGTAATGCAAAATGGACATTTTTTCATTGAAACTACCAGTCTTAAAATTTTTACATATTTTCAGCAAGAAGCTGCCTCTGTCCTCTACAGTATGACAGTGTAAATACAAATTCAGTGCCGGTATGCGAAAGTAAGGGTCACGAAACTTTGCAAACGGTATATATGGTAGCGTATGGCGCTAACGGCTTACAATATGATAACGAGTCTACATCGTCGTGAGATTCTCATACTAAATTCCATAAATATTAATAGCACCCGAATTGGGCTGATATCACATGGAGCCTTTTTCAACGCGCGGAACACTTGAGCAGGTCCTAGAAATTGGCGAAATTTAATATAGAACAAAATGAGTACGTAGGTTACCAATTAAAATTGAGTTACGTAAGTATGCTCGGTTTCTCTTAAATATATCGGGTTGTAAGGAATTAATCGCGAACTGTTGAAAATTAGCATTAATTCGAACATTAAGCCTGCCGAAGTTCAAGTCCAAAACCATTTCCAAACCCTTCACTAGAAATTCCCCATTGTATCGATCGTAAGTTCAAGTCCAAAACCATTTCCAAACCCTTCACTAGAAATTCCCCATTGTATCGATCGTTGTTTTCGTCACATGTTTGCGTGATGTTGCTTCCTATACAAGTTAAATTAACTTTCCTATATATTTTCAAATCATTCTTGCCCATCCTAGTACGTGAGTCAATTTACCAGTTGTAGGTTTAGCGTTAAATATCGAATGGAGATGCGTGGAATGTCGGAATAGAATAA
>NW_016985926.1:0-1645 GCF_001483705.2 Eufriesea mexicana | reverse complement strand
GCTATTTCTACCCTTCCCAGTGCCAATCAGGACATACTAGGGCACAATAGAGCGCAGAAATCCAACGCATGGCAGTGTACAGCACAGAAGTAGAAGCTATCCTTTCCAAACTTTGCCTAGCACAACTTAGCCAAATGGAAGGTGTCCCAGCGTAACGCACAGAGAGCACTATTGCTGGCCTCCCCGCAGCCAAGCAGGGCACATTAGTGGGGAGCAGAATGCAGAAGTCCATAGTATGGCAGTGTACATCAGAAGAGTAAAAGCTTCTCATACCTAACCCAAACAAACAGAACGTAGCCAAACATAGCCTAACTCAACCCAACGTGCCGACACCGCCATTGCTGCCCTCCCTAGAGCCAAGCAGGTCATACTAGAGCACAGTAGAGAGCAGGAATCCCTCGTATAGCAGTGAACAGCAGAAAAGTAGAAGCTGTCCTAACCAAACTTAGCCAAACCCAACCTAACCGAACGTAACATGACTAAACATAACGTGCCCAGACCACTATTGCTGGCATCCCCAGAGAAATGCAGAAAATATTAGAGCACACTGAGGCGCAAAAATCTACCTAATAGCAGACAATGACACTGAGTACAAACCTATCCTCTCCTAACATAGCCAATTGTAGCATAAGCGAACGAAACATGACAGAAGCTAACGCGCATCAAATACAGTTGCGGTCCTCCTCAGAGCCAAGCAGAAAACATTTGTGGAGAGTAGAACGCAGGAATCCATTGTACCGCAGTGTGCATCACAGAAGCCAAAGCTACACAAACCTAACACAAACGAACAGAATATTACCAAACATAGCCTAACTCAACCGAAAGTGCCGAAACTGCTGTTGCTGCCCCCCCCCCCGAGCCAAGCTGGACATACTACAGCACAGCTGAGCGCAAAAGTCCTCCGGATAGCAGTGCACAGTGCAAAAGGTAAAGCTATCCTTACCAAACTCATCACATCCCAGCCTAATCGGGCGTAACCTGACTAACATAACGTGCCGATGCCACTACTGCTGGCCTCCCCAGATCAAAGCTGAAAGATCTAGAGCACACTAGGGCGAAGAATCTACCTAATGGCAGACTATAGCACTGAAGTCGAAGCTATCCTCTCGTAACCTAGCCAACCGTAATATGTCCAAACGAAACATAACTCAACCTAGCGCACCCCGGCCGCTATTGCTGGCCTCCGCAGAGCCAAGAAGGGCACACTGGTGGAGGGTTTAATGCAGAAATCCGTAGAATCGCCGTGTATATCAGGAAGGTCAAAGCTACCCAAGCCTAACCCAAACGAGCGGAACATATCCAACCATAGCCGAACTCAACCTAACGTGCCGAGACTGCCATTGCTGCCCTCCACAAAGCGGAGCAGGACATACTAGGGCAGAGCAGAGCGCAGAAGTCCTTCGTATAGCAGTGTACAGCAAAAAAGATAAAGCCATTCTGACCAAATTTAGCTTAATCCAACATAACCGAAAGTAACGTGCCTCAACGTAACGTGCCGAGAGCACTATTGCTTGCCTTCCCAGGGCCAAGGTTTTAGTATTAAGGCACTGTAGGGCGCAGAAATCCATCTAGGAGCAGACAATAACACTAAAGCCAAAGCCATCCGCTCCTAACCTAGGGAATCGTAACATAATCAAACGTAACC
>NW_016985925.1:0-823 GCF_001483705.2 Eufriesea mexicana | reverse complement strand
TGGTTTTCAGCAAAAGTGGCCTCGGCACGTCAGGTTAAGTTAGGTTACGTTAGGTTACATTACCTTTGGACAGGTTTGGATAGTGTAACTGCGATTTTTGTGCTATACACGGCTATTCCGGGAATTTCTACACTCTACGTTGCCCTATTATACTCTGCTAGACTCTTGGAAGGCGAGCGATAGTGTTCCCGACACGTTAGTTTGATATAGACTGCGTTTGTTTATGTTACGTTTGACTAAGCTAGGATAGGATAACTTCAACTTATATGCTGTACACAGGTATTCGGTGGATTTCTTCGCTCTACATTGCTCTACTGTACCCTGTCCGTCTTTGGGCTGGCCAGCAAATGTGGTCATTGCACGGCAGGTTGCGTTAGATCACGCTTTGTTAGGTTAGGTTTGTTAGGAGAGGAGATGGCTGCCCTGACTTTTGTTCCATACGTTGCAATTCGGAGAATGTCTGCGCACGTCTGTTCCCTAATATGCTCCGCTTGTCTCTGAGGCGGCCACATATATTGGCCACGGCACGTTACTTTGTGTTGTTTAGGCTACGTTAGTTTGAGCTTTGAGTTTCGTGGTACACACCGTTATTCCGTGGATCTCTGCGGAGGCAGTAAGATTTGTTCGGCTAGGCCACTGTAGCTTTGACTTTTGCGCTATACGCTGGTATTCGGTGGACTCCTTCTCCCTACATTGCTGTAGTATACTCTGCTCGTCTGTGGGGAGGCCAGCAAGAGTGGTCGTCGTACCACAGTATGTATTATGTAACGTTCGGTTAGGTTAGCTTAGGCAAGGATAGGAGATGATGGCTTTGACTTTTGTG
>NW_016985924.1:0-545 GCF_001483705.2 Eufriesea mexicana | reverse complement strand
ATTATAGACTTTGAATAGACCTATTCTCTTGCAAGTACATGGCTGTACTTGCCATTGGATTGATGGCGGTTTGCGATCTATTCACCAAGCTATAATAGGTTATAGATGTCCTATTTTCTGGCAAGTATATGGCTGTACTTTCCATTGGATTGAAGGCGTTTTGCGATCTATTCACCAAGCTATAACAGATAATAGATTTTGAATAGACCTATTGTCAGCCAAGTAGATGGCAGTACTTGCCATTGGATTGAAGGCGTTTGGCGATCTATTCACCAAGCCATAACGGATTACAGATATTGAAGAGACTTATTCCCTTGCAAGAAGATGGCTGTACTTGCCATTAGATTGAAGGCGTAAGGCGATCTATTCACCAAGCTATAACAGGATATAGATTTTGAATAGACCTATTCTCTGGCAAGTGGATGGCTGTACTTGCGATTAGATTGAAGGCGTAAGGCGATCTATTCACCAAGCTATAGCAAGTTATAGATTTTGAGTAGACCTATTCTCTGGCAAGTGAATGGCTGTACTTGCCATTGGTTTGA
>NW_016985923.1:0-862 GCF_001483705.2 Eufriesea mexicana | reverse complement strand
TGGCCGTTGCACGCCCTTCTGAGTTACGCTACCTTAGGTTAGGTTACGTAAGGTAAGGTTATGCCAGGGTATGTTTGACTTCTTTGCTTTACACTGCAGTGCGGTGGATTTCTCCGCTCTGATGTGCTTCCGTATATTCTGTTTGGCTTTAAGGAGGCCAGCAATAGTGGTCTCGGCGTGCCAGCTTTAGTTAGGCTACGTTTGCGTATGACATGATTGGATAAGTTAGTAGAGAATAGCTTAGACTTCTTCGCCATTCCCTGCTATTCGGAGTGTTTTTGCGCTCTGCAGCCCCATAATATGTTCTGCTTGGCTCTGTCGTGGTAATAAATAGTGGTATCGGCAGGTTATGTTGAGTTATGTTACGTTTCGCTAGGTTAGGCTAGGAATTCTCAGTTAGTACATCTGCTTTTGTGCTGCAAACTCTATCCGGTGGATTTCTGCTGTCTGCATTACTGTATTATACTCTGCGCGACCCTGGGCAGGCGGGCAATGGTGGCCACGGCGCGCTATGTTGTGTAATGTTACGATTGGTTAGTTTATGTTAGTGTATGTATGATTAGTATGACCTCTACTTTCGTGCTGTACACTGTTGTCCGTTGTATTCCTGTGATCTACTGTGCCCTACTACATTCTGCTTTTCTCTAGGGAGGCCAGGAGCAGCGGCCGCGGCACGTCATGTTGGGTTATACAGCGTTCGGTTAGGTTAGAGTAGGTCATGCTATGTTAGGCTATGTACGGCATTTGGGCCATTCACTTCGATGCGGTGGATTCCTGCGGTCTACTGTGCTCTAGTATGTTCTGCTTGGCTCTGGGGAGGTCAGCAATAGTGGTCTCGGAACGATAGGTTGAAATATGATAC
>NW_016985922.1:0-507 GCF_001483705.2 Eufriesea mexicana | reverse complement strand
TACCTTTTCTAACTATTATCAATTGTTCATTCTCCATCTCTTCAATGATCCTCATATTTGCAATTCAATGCCACACATGTTTCTCTCTCAATACATATGCTGCCTCTTTACTGTTTCTTGATTTGACATGATATACATTTCCTCTTCTCATTCCTTTTATTCAAACTTAACACATTAGCGATGATTATTAACTTTGACCACTGATATTAATATTCATTTAGATCAGGAATACAACATACCTTTCAATCTCACTGTATTCTCCATATCTTGTTGTCATAACAGGCCATCACCTAAATTAATTGTAATTCTTTTGTCGGCCTAAACCATCTCCATTTTCTGAATTTTTATTTGACCATCAAAGATTTCTATCTTGTATGTCATATGGTTAACCGACCTGGAATGAAATAGACATATCATACTTTACATATTTATATTGCTGCTTCCATTTTTTCTCGCTATAAAGTATAATTCTTGGCATCTACGTTGATGATATTTCATGAGTCCAAT
>NW_016985921.1:0-601 GCF_001483705.2 Eufriesea mexicana | reverse complement strand
CTGGAAAAATGAATTTTATTGACATTTTCAACTAATATCGTGGAGAGCTAACTTTCTTGCATAAATGAGGAAGATATAACCTATTGGCGTACTATAGCCACTGCAATCGTTTGCAACATGGCTGGAAAGTTGAATTTTATTGACATTTTCGACTAATTTCGTGGTGAGCAAACTTTCTTGCATACATAAGGAAGAAATATCCTATTGGTGTGCTATATACATGGTAATGCTACAGAATCTGGTTGGAAAATTCAGTTTTATTGACATTTTCGACTAATTTCGTGGTGAGCAAACTTTCTTGCATACATAAGGAAGAAATATCCTATTGGTGTGCTATATACATGGTAATGCTACAGAATCTGGTTGGAAAATTCAGTTTTATTGACATTTTCGACTAATTTCGTGGTGAGCAAACTTTCTTGCATACATAAGGAAGAAATATCCTATTGGTGTGCTATATACATGGTAATGCTACAGAATCTGGTTGGAAAATTCAGTTTTATTGACATTTTCGACTGATATTGTGGTGACCTAACTCTCTTGGATATATAAGGAGGAAAGATTCTATTGGCACGCTATAGTCATTGCGATGCTATAGAAT
>NW_016985920.1:0-980 GCF_001483705.2 Eufriesea mexicana | reverse complement strand
CCAAAGCGAGTCTAGAATAATGAATGTCTAGTACGGCTTTCGTTAGAGGTAATTATAATTCTAGGTACGGTTCTCAGCACATCCATTGACAGAGCACTGTAGCCATTGGATCGATTTCTTCGATTATGATATAGATTCCATTTCAACTCTAGAATGACAGACGTCTGAACTACCATCGCCCTAGGCGTTAACAGCTGACGAAACAGTGCTGAGTACAGGAATGATCACAGTACTGTAGTAGTTGGATTAATGTGTTCACTTATGATATAAATGCTGAAGCAAGTATATAGTAACCAATGTATAGTACGGTTATATCTAGAGATAATTACAATTCCCAGTACGGTAGACGGAACTTCCGCCAATAGAGCACTGTTACCATAGACATAATTTGTTGGGTGATTTTTTGTGTACTATTGCAACTTTATAATGACAAAGGGCCGAACCAACATCCTTTACCGCATTAACAAGTGACGAAACAATACTGAGCGCAACGATTATCACAGTACTGCAGACCTTAGATAAATCTGTTCAGTGATGATTTATATTTCAAAACACGTCTAGGGTTGTCATTGTATGGTATCATTAAGGCAATACATATTTACAATTGACAGTTCGGTAATTTGTACATCCATTAGATCGAGCAAAGTAGCCGATGGATTACCCAGTTCACTGAAGATGCTAGTTCCACAGCTATATATGCTTAGAGGTATATACAGCTATAAGTACGGTACATGCTACATTCACCAACAGAGCACTTTATAAGTAGGAATGGTCAGTTAACTGTTGATTTAATCTGTGTGGCATTTCCAGAATTATCAACGGATAGATCAGATATGTTTAGCGTTATTGACACAATAGCCGTTGAAGTATTCTGTTCGTTGAAAACCTAAGTTGTTCAGCGATTGTAAAATGACCATTGGATAGAGCAATTGTCGCTGGTGACATTGACATATTTCAACATAGAAGGGAGGGCAGCCGTC
>NW_016985919.1:0-635 GCF_001483705.2 Eufriesea mexicana | reverse complement strand
TGGAAAATTCAATTTTATTGACATTTTCGACTAATATCGTGGTGAGGTAGCTTCCTTGCATAAATAAGTAGGTCAGATTCTATTGGCGTGCTGCAACCATTGCAATGCCACAGTAACAGGCTGGAGAACACAATTTTATGGGCATTTTCGTCTCATATCGTGGTGAGCTGCCTTTCATCCATATCTAGGAGGAAAGATTCTATTGGCGTGCTATAGCCATTCCAATGCTGTAAAATCAGGCTGGAAAATTCAATTTTACTGACATTTTCGACTAATATGGTGGTGAGCTAACTGTCTTGCATAAATATGGTTTAAAGATTCCATTGGCCTGCTATAGCCAGTGCAATCCTATAGAGTCTGGCTGGAAAATTCAGTTTTACTGACATTTTCTACTAATATTGTGGGGAGCAAATTTTCTTGCATGAATAAAGAGGAAAGATTTTATTGGCGTGCTATAGCCACCTTAAAGCTATGGAATCCGGCTGGAAAATTCAATTTTATAGACATTTTCGACTAATATAGTGGTGACCCAACGTTCTTGCATAAATGAGGAGGAAAGCCTCTATTGGCGTGCTATAGCCATTGCAGAGCTATAGAAACAGGCTGGAAAATTCAATTTTATTGACATTTTCGAC
>NW_016985918.1:0-291 GCF_001483705.2 Eufriesea mexicana | reverse complement strand
GGTAGGCCCACTGTCCTAATCTTACCAACCGTGACATAACCGAACGTAACATATTTCTGCCTTGCGTTGCGCGACCACTACTGATGTCCTCCCCACAGTGGGGCAGAACATATCAGAGGATATTAGCGCTCAGAAATCGAGGGATTTGCAGCGTGTATCACAGAAGTCGACGCTATACGTACATAACCCACACTAACATCACCTAGCCAAACATAGTCTAACACAACTTAACATGGCGCGACCACTATTGTTGGCCATCCAAGGGAGATGAAGAACATAGTAGAGCACAGT
>NW_016985917.1:0-523 GCF_001483705.2 Eufriesea mexicana | reverse complement strand
TCCAGCGCATTGCGGTGCATAGCACAAGGGTCAGACATACACTGACATAACCTGGCCTTACCTGAAATACCCAAACGTAGTGTAACTAAGCATGTGGTGACGAGACCGATATTTCTGGCCTTGCCTCCCCAGAGGCCAGCAGAGCATTTTAGTGCACATTAGAGCGCAGAAATGCACCGAACAGCACTGAAGAGCGCAAAAGCCAAAGTAGCCTAACCTTACCCGGCCAAACGTAATACAGCCAAACGCAGCCTATCACAACCTAACATGACGAGACCACTATTGCTGGCCTCTTCAGAGACAAGCTGAATGTGCTAGGGCACAGTAGAGCGCAGAAGTCCACTGCATTGCAGTGAATAGCACAAAAGCCGTTGACATTCTAGCATAACCTGGCCTAAACTAACATAAACGAACGCAGTATAACACAACATGACGTGCCACGGCCACTGCTCCTGACCTGCCCGAGGTAAAGCGGAGTGTAGTAGAGCACAGCGTGTCGCAGATGACCACCGAAAGGCAGTCT
>NW_016985916.1:0-259 GCF_001483705.2 Eufriesea mexicana | reverse complement strand
CGTTCTCAATCCAATGGTAGGTATAGCCATCTACTTACCATAGAATACGTCTATTCAAAATCTATAACCTGCTATAATTTGATGAATAGATCACCTATCGTTCTCAATTCAATGATAGGTATAGCCACCTGCTTACCATAGATTAAGTCAATTATAAATTCATAACCTGTTATAACACGATGAGTAGATCACTTATCGTTCTCAATCCAATGGTAGGTATAGCCATTTACTTACCATAGAATAGGACTATTAAAAATTT
>NW_016985915.1:0-571 GCF_001483705.2 Eufriesea mexicana | reverse complement strand
CAATTCTAGAACGGCAAAGGTCTGGCCCATTATCGCTTGAGATGTTAACAATTGACGAAAGAGCGATGAGTACAGCTACCATCACAGTACATTAGCCGTTAGACTAATTTGTTCATTGATGACTTAAATTCCACAGTATTTCTAGAATAACTAATTTACTCATCAGTTATGGCAAGTGATACTTACAGTTCCCAGTACGGTGGATGGTACATCCAAAACAGTTTAATTTTGCCGTTGGAGTAAAATGTTCAGTAATGATTTAAGTTCCTAAGTGTTTGTAGAATAATTAATGTACACAACAGTTATGGCTAGAGATATTTAGAATCCATAGTACAGAAGTTGATATTTCTACCAAGAGAGCACCGTTGCCGTTGGAACAATCCCTTCAGTGATGATTTAAACCTTATTGCTATTCTAGAACGACAAAGGTCTGACCCACTATCGCTCGAGACAATAACAATTGTCGGAAGAGTAATGAGTAAAGCCATCACCACAGTACATGAGCCGGTGGACCAATTGCTTTGTTGAAAACTTGAATGTAACAGCAAGTCTAGAATGATCAACGTATAGC
>NW_016985914.1:0-667 GCF_001483705.2 Eufriesea mexicana | reverse complement strand
CGCTCTTCTGTGCTCTAGTATGCACTGCTTGTCTCTGGGGATGGCAGAAATAGTGGTATCGGCGCTTTATTTAGTGGTAGTACATTTTTGGATATTTTCTGTTGGTTTGGGTTTAATTTGCGAACCTTTGACTTCTCTGACATACATTGCGATTCAATGGATTTCTGCGCTCTACTGTCCACTAATATGATCTTTGTGGCTAGCAATGGCTGTTGCGGCACGTTAGGTTGAGTTATGTCAGGTTTGGTCATGTTACGATTGGTTAGGATAGAAGGGTATAGGATTGTCTCTAGTGGTGTGGTCTACTGTTAGATGGAGTTCAGGCTTACGGTGCTCTAATGCATTCAGCTTAGCTCTGGCAAGCCCAGCAAGGGTGACCTCGGCACGTTATGATGTGTCAGGCTAGGTACGGTTTGGTTGGGTCAGGCTACGTTAGGTAAGGATAGTTCTAACTTTTGCGCTGTGGGCTGCCATTCGATGGATTTCTGCGATCGGCTGTGCTCTAGTATGTCCTGCTTGGCTCTGGGGAGTGCAGCAATATCGGTCTCGGCGCGTTAGTTTGTGTTAGGTTATGTTATGTTATGTTCCGTTTGTTTGGGTTAGTCTTGGGTAGCTTAGTCTCTTCTGTTATACACTGCCATTCTATGGATTCTGCGTTCTACTCTCC
>NW_016985913.1:0-289 GCF_001483705.2 Eufriesea mexicana | reverse complement strand
CTATCGAGTATCCTGGGCGATACTCGACCGTCGTGCGGTCGACGAACTGCGGGGTTCCACAGGGATCGGTACTCGGGCCGATCCTCTGGGACCGCGCGTACGACGCCGTGTTGCGTACCCCCCCACCGCCCCCCGCGGCCTTATCCTGACGTTTGACGCGGACGAGACGTTGGTGATGGCCGCCCGGTCGTGTTGGGAGGAGGCCACGCTGCGCGTGGAATGCGGTGTGGCCCTCGTCGCAAATAGCATCCAGCGGCTGGGGCTGAGTATCTCCCCGGAGAAGACAGAG
>NW_016985912.1:0-302 GCF_001483705.2 Eufriesea mexicana | reverse complement strand
CAAGTAGATGGCTGTACTTGCCATTGGATTGAATGTGTTAGGCGATATATTTACCAAGCAATAACTGGTTATAGATTTTGAATAGAACTATTCTCTGGCAAGTAGATGGCTGTACTTGCCATTGTTTGAAGGCGTTTGGCGACCTATTCACCAAGCTAGAACAGAATATATACTTTGAATAGACCTATTCTGTGGCATGTAGAAGGCTGCACTTGCCATTGGATTGAAGGCGTTAGGCGATCTAATCACCACGCTATGACAGCTTATAGTTTTTGAATAGACTTATTCTCTTGCAAGTAGAT
>NW_016985911.1:683-1198 GCF_001483705.2 Eufriesea mexicana | reverse complement strand
AACATAACGTGCCACGACCACACCTGCTGGCATCCCCGGAGCCTAGCAGAATATAGTAGAGCATTGTAGATCACAGAAATCCTCCTAAAATCACTCTACAGCACGAAAGTCAGAAGATCACTAACCAAACTTAGCGTATCCCGACCTAACCGAACATAAGCCAACTCAAACTAACGTGCCACGACCACTATTGCGCGCCTCCGCAGAGCCCAGCAGATAGTGGCAGTGCAATGTAGATCGCATAAACCTACTTAATATCTGTGTATAGCACAAAAAGGGATCCTAATCAGACATTCCCAGCCTAACCAAAGGAGACGTAATCTTACTCAACCTGACGTGCCGAGACCAATGTATCTGGCCACCACGGAGCCAAGCAGTACATATTGGAGCACTATGTAGGGTAGAAATCCACCTAATAGCAGCGCATGGGTCAAGGCATTAGGATAGTCAAAGCTATCCTAACCGAAATTAACCTCACCTAGGCAAACCAAACGAATTGTAGCTCAACATAGCGC
>NW_016985911.1:0-635 GCF_001483705.2 Eufriesea mexicana | reverse complement strand
GCACAGTAAGACGCAGAAATCCACCGAATAGCAGTGTATAGCACAAGAGTCGTGGCTATCATACCCTAAAATAGCCAAACATAAGATAAAGATACGTAACATTTTTAAACCCAACCTTGCGTGATTACTAATTCTGGCCTCCATAGAGCCATGCAGAAGATATTAGGACACAGTGGAGCGCAGTTATCCGCGGGCAGCTGTGCATAGCGCAAAAGTGGAAGGTACCCTAAACTAACCTGACCTAACCTACCCCATCCAAAAGTAGTGTAACTCAACAGAACGTGATGAGGCATATATTGCAGGACTCCCCAGAGCCAAGCAGAATATGTTAGAGCACAGTAAAAAGCAGAAATTCACCGAATAGCAATATTCAGCACAAGAGTGAAGGCTATCGCATCCTAACATATCCAAACGTAGCACAACCGAACGTAACATAACTTATACTATCGTTCCGAGGACACGGCCGAAGGCCTACCCAGAGCCAAAGAGATTATACTAGAGCAGAGAAGTGCGCAGGTATCTGCCGCATTACAGTGTATAGCACAAAAGTCGCAGATATACTGTCCTAACGCGCCCTAACGAAACCAAACCATTCATAGCAGAGCACAAGCTAACGTGCACGGCCACTATTGCTC
>NW_016985910.1:0-228 GCF_001483705.2 Eufriesea mexicana | reverse complement strand
CCCTTTATACCTTGGTGAATAGATCGTCTAACGCCTTCAATCCAATGGCAAGTACAGCCATCTACTTGCCAGAGAATAGGTCTATTTAAAGCTGTAAACTGTTACAGCTTGGCGAATAGATCGTCTAACGCCTTCATTCCAGTGGCAATTACAGCCGTCTGCTTCCCAGAGAAAATGTCTATTCAAAATCTATACCCTGTTATAGCTTGGAGCATAGATCGCCTAACG
>NW_016985909.1:0-1033 GCF_001483705.2 Eufriesea mexicana | reverse complement strand
TTTGGAGGGCCCAGCAATAGCGGCCGCGGCTCGTAATTTTGAGTTATGTAACGTTTGGTTATGCCAAGATTTGTTAGGTTAGGGAAGTATGGTTTTAACTCTTGTGCTGTACACTGCTATTCGGTGCTATTCTGCGCTCTAGTGTGCTCTAATACGCACTGCTTTGCTCTGGCGTGGTCAGCAATGGCGGCCTGAGCACTTTAGGTTGATGCAGGTTGCGCTCGGCTATGCTCTATTTGGACATGTAAGGCAGGGATAGCTGGACTTTTGTGATAAACACTGCTCTTTGTGAATTCCTGCGCACCACTGTGGTCCAATTTTCTCTGCCTTGTGCTGAGGAGGCCAGAAATTGTGCCCGCGGCGCGTCAGGTTATGTGAGGTTACGTTTCGCTAGGTTAGGTTAGGATAGTGTTGCTTTGACTTTTGTGCTATACACTGCTATGCGGTGGATTTCTGCGCCCTTCGTTGCTCGACTATACCCTACTCGACTCTGGGGAGGCCAGCAAAGGCGGTCGTGGCACGATAGGTTGTGTATTGGTTATGTTAGGCTTTGTTAGGCTTGGTTAGGATGGCGTTGGCTTTTGTGCTATACACAGATATTCTGCGAATTTCTGCGCCGTACTATTCTCTAATATGTGCTGGATGGCTCTGGGCGGCCAGTAATGAAGGTCTCGGCACGTTAGTTTGAGATATGCTATGTTCGGTTAGGCCACGATAGACCCTGTTATCAAAGGGAATCTTTGCCCTTCGTGGAATAAACTGCTCTTCGGTGGATTTCTGTGCTCCGCTGTGCTCTATTATGTTCTGGCTGGCCCTGAGGAGGCCAGCAATATCGTCCTCGGCAGGTTAGGTTAATTTCTGTTACGTTCGCTTATGTTGCGTTTGGTTTGGTTAGAATAGGGTGCTTTTGACGTTTGTGCTATACACTTCTATTCTATGGATTCTTGCGCTCTACTCTCCTGTAATGTTCCCTGCAGGTCTCTGTGGATGGCTGCAATAGACGTCGCGTCACGGTAGGTTGTGTGAGGTTACG
>NW_016985908.1:0-926 GCF_001483705.2 Eufriesea mexicana | reverse complement strand
CAACAAAACTAGCTCACCACGCTGTTAGTTGAAAATATCAACAGAATTGAATTTTCCAGGCAATTTCTATAGCATTGCAATGGCTACAGCATGCCACTAGAACCTTTCCTCCTTATTTATGAAACAAAATTATCTCACCATGGTATTAGACGAAAATGTCAATAAAATTGAATTTTCCCGTCAGATTCTATAGCATTGCAATGGCTACAGCATGCCACTAGAACCTTTCCTCCTTATTTATGAAACAAAATTATCTCACCATGGTATTAGACGAAAATGTCAATAAAATTGAATTTTCCCGTCAGATTCTATAGCATTGCAATGACTATAGCATGCCAATAGAATCATTCCTCCGTATTTATGCAACAAAATCAGCTCACCACGATATTAGACGATGATGCAAATAAAATTGAGTTTTCCGTTCAGATTCTATAGCATTGCAATGGCTATAGCGTGCCAATAGAAACTTTCCTCCTCACTTATGCAACAAAAATGGCTCACCACGATATTAGACGAAAATGTCAATAAAATTGAATTTTCCAGTCAGTTTCTGTGCAGCATTGCAATGCCAGCAGCATGCCAATAATATCTTTCCTCCTTATTTATGAAACAAAATTATCTCACCACGGTATCAGTCGAAAATGTCAATAAAATTGAATTTTCCCGTCAGATTCTATAGCATTGCAATGGCTATAGCGTGCCAATAGAATCGTTCCTCCTTATTTATGCAACAAAATTTGCTCACCACGATATAAGTAGAGAATGTCAATAAAATTGAATTTTCCAGTCAGATTCTATGGTATTGCAATAGCTACAGCATGCCGATAGAATCTTTCCTCCATATTTATACAACAATATCAGCCTACCACGATATTAGTAGAAACTGTAAATAAAACTGAATTTTCCATTCTGATTCTATAGCATTA
>NW_016985907.1:0-515 GCF_001483705.2 Eufriesea mexicana | reverse complement strand
CGAGGCTATACTTACAGAACATAGCCTAACCAAACGGAACGAAACGTAAACTAACACAAACTACCGTGCCAAGGACAATATTTCCGGTATTCTCAGGGCCAAACAGAGTATAGTAGAACACAGCTTAATCCTCCGAATAGGAGTGTATGGCACGAAAGTCAAAGATAACCTGACCGAGCATGCCATAACCTAACCTAAGCTAACATAACATAACACGACCTTACGCACGGAGACCACTATTGCTGTTCCCCAAGGACCAAGCAGAAAATATTGGAGCCCAGTAGAGCGCAAATATCCGCCGCATTGCAGTGTATAGCACAATGTCATGGTATCGTACCCTAACCTGGCCAAACATAACATAACCGAACGTAGCCTGATTAAACATAACGCGCCACGGCCGCTGCTGGTGGGCTCCGCAGAGCCAGGCAGTGCATGTTAGAGCACATTACAGAGCAGAAATCCACCGAGCAGCAGTGTATAGCACAAAAGTCAAAGTAGCCTTTGCTATCGTAGCC
>NW_016985906.1:0-758 GCF_001483705.2 Eufriesea mexicana | reverse complement strand
TGTGGCCTTCACAGCGCCAAGCTGTAAACATTAGAGCTCTGTAGGACGCAGAAATCCACCTAATAGCAGAATATAGCACATAGGGTAAAGATACCGTCTTCTAACCTAACCAATCTTAACATAGCCAAACGTAACATCACGCATCCCAATGCGCCGCCAGCACTATTGCAGGCCTCCGCAGAGCAAAGCATATCACATTAGTGGAGAGAAGAACCCAGAAATACATAGAATCTCAGTGCATATCGGAAAAGTCAAATCTACACGAACGTAACCCAGACCTTTCGTCTGGGTTAGGTTTGGACAGATTTGACTTTCGTGGTACGCACAGCTATTCCGTGGATTTCTGAGCTCTGCAGTGTTCTACTGTAATCTGATAAACTCTGGGGAGGCCAGCAAGAGTGGTCGTGGCGCGATATGTTGTGTTAGGTTACGTTTGGTTGTGTTACTCGCGCATAGGTTACGTAGGAAACCTAACCAGTCAAGGCCACAGTTGCTGACCTCCCAAGAGCCACGGAGAATATAATAGAGCATATTACAGCACAGAAATCCGCCGCATTGCAGACCATAGCACTGAGGTCATAGGTATCTCCTCCTAACCTAACCAAACGTAACATAACCAAACATAACACTATCCTGCCCAACATGCCGCGAACGCCACTGCTGTCCTCCCCAGGGTAAAGCGGAACACGTTAGTAGAGAGTAGATCGAAGAAAACCATATAATCGCAGAGAATATCAGAAAACCAAGGCTACCCATTC
>NW_016985905.1:0-483 GCF_001483705.2 Eufriesea mexicana | reverse complement strand
ATGTACGGAGGCATGAATGTATGGATGTACGTGTGGATGGATGAGTGCATGGGTGGACGAATTCATGGATGTATGGATGGATGCATGTATGGATGGATATATGTGTAGATGGCAGGGTATGTGGATGGACGGATGTATTGGTGGACAGGTGTATGAATGCACGAATGTATGGTTGTATGAATGCATGTATGATTATGAATGTATGGATGTATGAATGTATGGATGTATGAATGGATGGATGTATATATGTATGGATGTATGGATTGATGGATGTATGGATGGACAGAGGCATGGTTGGATGGACTTATGGATGTATGGATGTATGAATGTATGGATGTATGGATGGATCGATGTATGGACGGATGGATGTATGGATGTTTATATGTATGGACGTATGCATGTATAGATGTATGTATGTGCGAATGTATGGATGTAAGAATGTATGGATGTATGCATGTATGGATGTATGGATGTATGTATGTA
>NW_016985904.1:0-414 GCF_001483705.2 Eufriesea mexicana | reverse complement strand
CGCCAATAGAATCTTTCCTCCTTATTTATGCAAGAAAGTTAGCTCTCCACGATATTAGTCAAATATGGCAATAAAATTGAATTTTCCTGGCAGATACTACTGCATTGCAATGGCTATAGCACGCCAACAGGAACTTTCCTCTTTATTTATGCATGAAAGGCACCTCGCCAAAATATTAGTCAAAACTGTCAATAAAATTGAACCTTCCAGCCAGATTCTATAGCGTTGCAAAGGCTATAGCACGCCAATAGAATATTTCCTCCTTACTTATGCAAGAAAGATAGCTCACCTCGATATTAGTCGAAAAAGGCAATAAAATTGAATTTTCCTGCCAGATTCTACTGCATTGCGATGGCTATAGCGCTCCAGAAGTATCTTTCCTCCTTACTTTGGGAAGAAAGTCAGCTCACCACG
>NW_016985903.1:0-793 GCF_001483705.2 Eufriesea mexicana | reverse complement strand
AGGACAGAAATAATGGTCTCGCAAGTTTGTTTGAGATATGCGACGTTTGGCTATGTTACGTTAGCTATGGTTAGGTTTGGGTAGCTGCGTCATTTCTGCTATGCACTGCGATTCTATGTATACCTGCGCTCTACTAGCCTCCATTATGCTCCGCTAGGCTACTTGGAGGCCAGCTATACTGGTCGCGGCATGTTAGATTGGGTTAGATTTCGTTTCGCGGGGTTAGGTTGCTTTGGTTTGGTCTGGATAGCTTTGACTTTTTTCCTCAATCCTGCAATTCTATGGACGTCTGCGTTCTACTGTGCTCTACCATATTCTGCTTGTCTCAGTAGTGGCCGCGGCACGTTAGTTTTCGTTATGTCACGTTTGGTTAGGTTACGTTAGGTTCGGTTTGGTCAGCACGTCTTTGACTTTTGTGCCGTACACTGCTATTCGTTTTATTCCTACGCCCACATTGCTGTACTATACTCTGCTCGACCCCGGGTTGTCCATTAATGTTGGCCTCGGCACGTTAGGTTATGTTAGGCTACGTTTGGTTAGGCCATGAATCCTTGTGTTATGTTTGGATTGCCATCACTTTTCTGCCATACACTGCGATTCCATGGATCTCTGCTCTCTACTCTCCTCTAATATATTCCGCTGGGCTCTGGGGAATCCAGAAAGAGTTGTCTAGGCACTTTAGTTTGGGTTAGGTTACGTTCGGTTGTGATATGATTGTATAGGTTAAGCTAGGGATGCTATGACTTTTGCGCTATACACTGCTTTTCGGCCGATATATGCAATCTACTGAGCT
>NW_016985902.1:0-438 GCF_001483705.2 Eufriesea mexicana | reverse complement strand
TTAACCTAACCCAACCGAACGTAGTCTAACTCAGCATAAGTTGCCAAGACCACTATTCAGCTTGAGCCAAGCTGAACTTGTCAGACCACAGTGTAGCGTAGAGATCTGCCGAACAGCAGTGTTTATCTCAAAAGCCGGCGCTATCCTCTCCTAACCTAACGAATCGTACGATAAGCAAACGTAACATATAGCAACATAACTTGCAGCGACACTATTGCCGGCCTCTCTAGAGTCTACCAGCGTAGACTAGAGCAGAGTGCAGCGCATAAATCCACCGAATAACAGTCCTTTCCAGGAATGTCAAAGCTATCCAAACCTAACCAAACGAATAAAACCTAACCAAACTTAACGTAACTCAACCTACCGTTCCGGGACCACTGTTTCTAACCTCCGCAGAATCAGGAAGTGCATGTTGGAGAAGTGTAGAGAACATAAATC
>NW_016985901.1:0-1080 GCF_001483705.2 Eufriesea mexicana | reverse complement strand
TAATCGATGCACAATACAAAATTATGAAATTTTCAATTTAAAAGATATAATATGGATTCTTTCACAACCATTCAATCTGACCTATCAACGCTGTATAGTTTTATAAAATAATTTGGGCTATGAACGCTGTATAGTTTTATAAAATAATAATTTTGTAATAGATGCACAATACAATATTATTAAATTTTCAATTTCAAAGATATAATATGGGTTCTCTCACAACCATTCAATCTGGCCTATCAACGCTGTATAGTTTTATGAAATAATTTCGTAATCGATGCACAATACAAAATTATTAAATTTTCAATTTCAAAGATATAATATGGATTCTTTCACAACCATTCAATTTGGGCTACGAACGCTGTATAATTTTATAAAAAAATAATTTCGTAATAGATGCACAATACAAAATTATTAAATTTTCAATTTGAAAGATATAATATGGGTTCTCTCACAACCATTCAATCTGGCCTATCAATGCTGTATAGTTTTATGATTGAAATAATAATTTCGTAATCGATGCACAATACAAAATTATTAAATTTTCAATTTAAAAGATGTAATATGGGTTCTCTCACAACCATTCAATCTGGCCTATCAACGCTGTATAGTTTTGTAAAATAATTTGGTCTATGAACGCTGTATAGTTTTATAAAATAATAATTTTGTAATAGATGCACAATACAAAATTATTAAATTTTCAATTTAAAAGACATAATATGGGTTCTCTCACAACCATTCAATCAGGCCTATCAACGCTGTACAGTTTTATAAAATAATTTGGACTATGAACGCTGTATAGTTTTATAAAATAATTTTGTAATAAATGCTGAATACAAAATTATTAAATTTTCAATTTCAAAGATATAATATGGATTCTTTCACAACCATTCAATTTGGGCTATGAACGCTGTATAATTTTATAAAATAATAATTTTGTAATAAATGCACAATACAAAATTATTAAATTTTCAACTTCAAAGATATAATATGGATTCTTTCACAACCATTCAATTCGGGCTATGAACGCTGTATAATTTTATAAAATAATAATTTTATAATCGATGCACAATACAAAAT
>NW_016985900.1:0-573 GCF_001483705.2 Eufriesea mexicana | reverse complement strand
CTCGCAACTGCCCGCGAGAGTGCCCACGAGTGCGCCGAAGGGAGCCGTCGGAAAGACGGGGCGGCGCTCCGCGGGGATGAGCTCCGCCCGCGCGCCTCCCGCGACCACCTCGAAGACCGCAAAGTGGTCACGATAAGAAGAAGAGCGGCGATAAGCCGGGCCCCATTCTTAAGCGGCCGCCGTCGCGGTTTGGGTACCCGAGGGGTCGAGTCTCTCTTGAGCGGAGGCCATCTCCGCTGCAAGGGGAAAGATAAATATCGCCGACCTCGGGATCGAGGACTTGCGCCCCCGTCGGGCCGCTTCCGACGGTCTACTGCTGGAGGTCGGCGGACCCGAGGAGGCACAGCAAGCCGCCGCTCTCGCCGGGCGAATGAACGAAGTCTTGGAGGGATCCGGCGTGCGTGTTACGGTTCCCACCAAAAAAGCGGAGCTGAGGGTGACAGGGCTCGACGACTCTGCCCTGGCTAGTGTCGATGATTGCGCCGAGGCGGAAGTAAGAACCGGAGTGAGCCGGTCTTCCGCTTCGGGGCTGGGCTCTGTATGGGCTCAGTGTCCCCTCGCGGCAGCGTGAAA
>NW_016985899.1:0-955 GCF_001483705.2 Eufriesea mexicana | reverse complement strand
TGGTGAATAGTTCGCATAACGCCTTCAATCCAATGGAAAGTAAATCCATCTACATGCCAGAGAGTAGGTCTATACAACATCTATAACCTCTTTTAGCATGGTGAATAGATCTCCTAATGCGTTCAGTCCAATGGCAAGTACATCCATCAACTTGCCAGAGAATAAGTCTATTCAAAAACCTATAAGCTGCCATAGCTTGGTGATTAGTTCGCCGAACGCCTGCAATCACATGGCAAGTACAGCCACCTACTAGCCAGGGAATAAGTCTATTAAAAATCTATAATCTGTTATAGCTTGGTGAATAGTTCGCCAACCGGCTTCAATCCAATGACAATTACAGACATCTACTTGCCAGAAAATAGGCCTATTCAAAATCTATAGCCTGTTATAGCTTGGTAAATAGATCGCCTGAAGCCTTCAATCCAATGGCAATTATAGTCATCTTCTTGCCAAAGAACAGGGCTGTTCAAAATCTGCATTCTGTTATAGCTTGGTGAATAGTTCCTATATCGCCTTCAATCCAATGGCAAGTACAGCCATCTACTTGCCAGATAATATATCTATTCAACATCTCTATTCCGTTGCAGCTTGTTGAATAGGTCGCCTAACGCCTTCAATCCAATGGCAAGTACAGCCACCTAGTTGCCAGGGAACAGGTCTATTCAGTTTATAGCTTGGGGAATAGATCGCCTAACGCCATCAATCCAATGGCTAGTACAGTCATCTTCTTGCCAGAGAATAGGTCTATTCAAAATCTATAATCCGTTATAGCTTGGAGGATAGAACGCCTAACGCCTTCAATTAAATGGCAAGTACAGACATCTATTTGCCAGAAAACAGGTCTTATCGACATCTATATCCTGTTGTAGCTGGGTGAATAGATCGCCTAACGCCTTCAATCCAACGGCAGGTACCGCCATCTACTTGCCAGCGAATAGGCCTATTCAAAATCAAT
>NW_016985898.1:0-238 GCF_001483705.2 Eufriesea mexicana | reverse complement strand
CGCGGCCCTGAACATCCGTCGATCATACGCTTCTGTTAAATATAGACAGACGGGAGATAAGGATTCTCGCGTTCTGGCTTGGACGCTTACCGGTGTCCGCAATGGCGGCACCGGAAGGGGTTGAGGCCCACTTTCGTCGCGGTCCATCGATCGTTGCATCGTGCCGATTCTTTCTTCGATAGTTCTCGTAGATGGTTTTCAAGTGTACAGGGTTGGAAAAGGAATTTCTAGTGGAAGT
>NW_016985897.1:0-543 GCF_001483705.2 Eufriesea mexicana | reverse complement strand
CGTGGTGAGCTAACTTCCTTGCATAGGTAAGGAGGAAAGATCAGTTCGGAGTGCTATTGCCATTGCAATGATGCAGAATATGGCTGGAAAATTCAATTTTATTGACATTTTCGACTAATATCGTGATGAGCTAAGTTTCTTGCATAAACAAGGAGGAAACATTATATTGGCCTGCTACAACCATTGCAATGCTATAGAAACTGGCTGGATAGTACAATTTTATTGACACTTTCAACTAACATCATGGTGAGCTAACTTTCTTGCATAAGCAAGGAGGAAAGATTATATTGGCATGCTATAACCATTGCAATGTTATAGAATCTGGCCGGAAAATCCATTTTTATTGTCATTTTTGAATAATATTTTGGAGCGCAACTTGTCTTGCACAAATAAGGAGGAAGGATTCCTTTCGCTTGGTATAACCATTGCAATGATATAATGTGCCTGGCAGATTCAATTTTATTGACGTTATGGAATAACATCGTGGTTAGCTATCTTTCATGCGAAAATAAGGCGGAAAGATTCTATTGGCGTGCTATTGCC
>NW_016985896.1:0-654 GCF_001483705.2 Eufriesea mexicana | reverse complement strand
ATCACAAAAGTCGAGGATTTCCTTACATAACATGTCCCAACCTAACCTAACGGAATGTAGCCTCACTGAGCGTACCGCGCTGAGACCACCATTGCCGGATGCCCTAGAGCTAAGGAGAATACGCAAGAGCACAGTTGGGCCCACAGAGCCACCAAATAGCAGGGCGTAGCACAAAGGTCAAATATATTCCAACCGATCCTGACCGTGCCAAACCTAACAAAACTTGCACTAATTAAACCTAACGAGCCGAGACCACTATTTTTGGCTTGCCCAGAGACAACGAGAGCATACTAGAGTGCAGCATGAGAGCATACTAGAGTGCAGCAGAGGGCAGAACTTCACTAAATAGCAGTGTATAGTGCAAAAGTCGAAGCCATCAAGACCAAACTTTATGCAAGCTAGCCTAACCAAACGTAACCGAACTTAACCAATCGTGTCACGACCACTATTGCTGGCCACAACATGGTCGGGCAGAGCGCAGTAGAGCGATGTAGAATGCAGGATTTCACCGAATAGCAGCGTACGGCACAAAAGTCAAAGTTATCCACTACTGACCTAACCAAACGTAGCCTAACTCAATATAACGAGACAATACTACTATTGTTGGCCTCCCCAGAGCGAAGCACGGCATACTAGAGCAATGTAAGGCGCAGA
>NW_016985895.1:0-765 GCF_001483705.2 Eufriesea mexicana | reverse complement strand
TAGTGCTCTCTCCACGTTAGGCTGAGCTATGTTTCGTTCGGTTATGTTACGTTTGGTTAGTTTGGGATAGGGGAGCTTAGACTCTTGTGCTCTACTCTGCATTTCGATGAATCTCTGCGATCCACATTGCTCTGCTATAATCTTCTCGACTCTCGGAAAGCCAGCAACGGCGTTCGCGGCACGTTATGTTGAATTCCATTTCGTTTGGTTAGGTTGTGTTATGTTGGGTTAGGTTAGGATAGCGTTGACTCTTACGATACACACTCCTATTATATGGACCTGTGCGCCCTACTGTGCCCTGTTACACTCCGCATGTCTACGGGGACGCCGGGATTGTCATTTGCGGCACGTTAGGTTAAGATATGCTACGTACGGTTGGGTAAGGTTTGGTTAGTTCAGGAAAGGGTGGCCTTAACTTTTGTGCCATATACTGCCATTCGGTGGTTGTTTCTGCATTCTAATGTGCTCTAATATGCCCTGCTTGCCTCTAGGGAGGCCAGCAGTATTGGTCGTGGCACGTTCACTTCTGCTACGCTACGTTTGGTTAGATTAGGTTAGGATAAGTTTGGTTACGATGCCTTCGACTTTTGTGCCACACATTGCATTTCGAAGGATTTCTACGCTCTACTGAGCTCTAATTCATTCTGCTTGCCTATGTGGGAGGCAGCTGTGGTGGTCTCAGTACGTTAGGGAGGAGTACGCTGCGTACGGTTATGTTTCGTCTGGCTAAGTTAGGAGAGTGCAGCTTTGACTTTTGAGCTATAC
>NW_016985894.1:9688-10100 GCF_001483705.2 Eufriesea mexicana | reverse complement strand
CAGGTCAGGTCAGATCAGGTCAGGTAAAGTCAGGTCAGATCAGGTCAGGTCAGGTTAGGTCAGGACAGGCGCGGCCAGGTCGTGTCAGGTCAGGTCAGGTCGGGTCAGAAAAGTCAGGTCAAGTCAGGTCAGGTCAGGTTAGGTCAGGTCAGGTCAGGCCAGGTCATGTAATGTCAGGCCAAGTGTGGTAATGTCAGGTCAGGCCAGTACATGTCTGGTCAGGTCAGGTCAGTTCAGGTCACGACGGTTCAGATCAGGTCAGGTCAGGTCTGGTTAGGTCAGTTCAGGTCAGGTCATGTCAGGTCAGGTCAGGTCAGGTCACGTCAGGTCAGGTCTCCTCTGGAAAAGTCAGGTCAGTTCAGTTCAGGTCAGGAGATGACTGGTCAGGTCAGCTCAGGTCAGATCAGTCAGG
>NW_016985894.1:0-241 GCF_001483705.2 Eufriesea mexicana | reverse complement strand
TCAGGTCAGGTCAGGTCAGGTCAGTTCAGGTCACGACAGTTCAGATCAGGTCAGGTCAGGTCTGGTTAGGTCAGTTCAGGTCAGGTCATGTCAGGTCAGGTCAGGTCAGGTCAGGTCCGGTAAAGTCAGGCCAGGACAGATCATGTCTTGTCAGGTCAGGTCAGTTCAGGTCAGTTCTCTTCAGATCAGATCATGTCAATTCAGGTCAAGTCAGGTCCGGTCAGGCCAGGCAAGGACGGGT
>NW_016985893.1:0-628 GCF_001483705.2 Eufriesea mexicana | reverse complement strand
GAATATAGTAGAGCACAGTCGAGCGCAGAAATGCTGCGTATAGCAGTGTATAGCACGAAAGTGAAAGGCAACCCGACCGAGCTTTATATAAACTAACATAACCGAACGTAATATAACCAAACCTAACGTGATGAGACAAATATTGCTTGCATTCCGAAAGTCAAGCTGAAAACGTTAGCACTGTTGAGAGCAGAAATCCACCTAATTACATTGCTTAGGAAAAAAGTCAATGATACCGTATCCTAACATGGCCAATCGAAGCTTATTCAAACAAAACGTAAGTAAACATATCGTCACGCGACAACTATTGCTGGCCTCACCAGATTCAAGCAGAGTACACGAGGGTACACTAGAGAGCAGAAACCCTCCGTATCGCTGTGTGTAGCACAAAAGTGGAAGATACCATAACATAACAGATCCGAACGTAGCGTAACTCAACATAACGTGAAAAGACCAATATTGTTGGCTTCCACAGAGGAAAGCGGAAAGTATTAGAGCGCATTGGAGCACAGAAATCCACCGTATAGAAGTGTATAGCACAAAAGCCAAAGTACCCTATCCTAATATAGCCAAACGTATCATAACCAAGCGTAGCCTATCTAAACCTTACATGTCGAAGCCAGTATTG
>NW_016985892.1:0-816 GCF_001483705.2 Eufriesea mexicana | reverse complement strand
ACTGTAACCTAACCTGGCCAAACGTAGTATAAGCGAACGTAGCGTAACTCAACCTAGCGTGCCGAGACAACTATTTCTGGCCTCCCAAGAGACGTGCAGAACGTAGTAGCGCAGAGTAGGGCGCAGAAGTCAACCGTATGAGAGTCTATGCCAAGAAAGTCAAAGCTATCCGAACAAAACCCAAACAAACGTCACCTCACCATACGAAACATAACTGAACCTGACCTACCAAGACCACCATTGCCGCCTCCCCAGAGCCAAACAGAGCGTATTAGAGCAGAGTAGAGCGCAGAAATCGAAAGAATGACGTGCATAGCACAAAGGTCAAAGCCATCACAACCATACATAACCCATGCTGGCATAGCCAAACGTAACACGACACAACCTGTCGTGTCATGATCACTATTGCTGGCCACATCATATCCGAAGAGAGTATCGTAGAGCAACGTAGATCGCATAAATCCACCGAATAGGAGTGTATGACACAATAGACAGGGTTATCCTATCCTATCCTAGCCAAACGCAGCATAGACAAGCGCAACCATATCTATCCTAACGTGCCTAGAACACTATCGCTGTCCTCACCACCGCGAAGCAGAGCATATTAAAGGAGAGTAGAGCGCTAAAGACAAAAGAATGGCAATGTATAGCAGAACAGTCATAGCTATCCTAGCACAACCCAGAAAAACCTAACCAAACCAAACGTAACCTGACGAAACTTAACGTGCCGAGAACATTATTGCTGACATCCCAGAGCAAAGCAGAGCGTATCGTATGCAGTAGAGCGCAGAAATCCACCGAGCAGCAGTGTACAGC
>NW_016985891.1:0-245 GCF_001483705.2 Eufriesea mexicana | reverse complement strand
AGGTCAGGTCAGGTCAGTTCAGGTCAGGTGAGGTCAGGTCTGGTCAGATGCTGTCAGTTCAGGTCAGTTTAGGTCAGGGCAGATCAGGCCAGATCATATATGGTCAGGTCAGGCCAGGTCAGATCAGTCAGGTAAGGTCATTCCAGGTCAGGTCAGGTCAGGACAGGTCAGGTCAGGTCAGTCCAGCTCAGGCCAGGCGAGGCCAGGTCGTTTGAGTTCAGTTCAGGTCAGGTCAGTCAGGTCAA
>NW_016985890.1:0-479 GCF_001483705.2 Eufriesea mexicana | reverse complement strand
TTCACTAATGATTTATATTTGATAACAGTACCAGAATGGCATGACACAGGTACACAAACACACGAGATAAAATCAGTTGACGACACAGTAATGAGAACAGCCATCATCACAGTATTGTAACGTTCGTATAATTTGGTTGACTAATAGCGACGATCCCAAAGCTTTTCTGGAATAAACAATTTATTGTACGGTTGTGGCTTGCGATATCTGCAACTGACTGTACGGTACTTATTACATCCACCAATATATCACTGTAGCCGTTGGATTAATTTGACCCGATGGTGGTATAAATTCGATAACAACTCCACAATGGCATAATACAGTACCACAATCCCTCAAGATATGAGCAATTGACAGCACAGAACTGACTGCAGTCATTATCACTGTAATGTAGCGCTTGGTCAACCTTGCCTACAGACCGTGTCTGTAAATACGAAAGTGAACCTAGTAATATCAATGTATAGTGCGGTAGTGTCTTG
>NW_016985889.1:0-911 GCF_001483705.2 Eufriesea mexicana | reverse complement strand
AGGTTGTGTGTATGGATGTATGGAAGGATGTGTGTATGGATGTATGTATGGATGTATGGATGTATGGATGTATGGCTGGACGGATATACGGATGGACGGACGTATGGCTGTATGGATGTACGGATGTATGGATGTATGGATGTATGGACGTTTGGATGTACGAATGTATGGATGTACGGATGTATGGATGTATGGATTTATATATGTATGTATGTAAGGGTGGATTGATGAATGAATGGATGGATGCGTGGATATATGTTTGGATGTATGTATGCATGTATGTATGCTTGGAGGGATGTATGGGAGGATGGATTTATGGATGTGTGTATGTATGGATGAATGGATGGATGGATGGATATATGTTTGGATGTAAGGATGTATGGGTGTATGAATGTATGGATTACGATTGTATGGATGTACGGATGTGTGGATGTATGGATGTATATATGTAAGTACGTATGGATGGATTGATGAATGAATGGATGGATGTATGGATGTATGTATGGATGTATGTATGGCTGTACGTATGGTTGGATGGATGTATGGATGCATGGATGGAAGTACGGATTGATGGATCTATGGATACGTGGATGTGTGGATGTATGGGTGTTTGAATGGATGGATATATATATGGATGCACGTATGGATGTATGTATCGATGTATGTACGGATGAATATATGTATGGATGTATGGATAGATGGAGGTATCGAATGGATGGCTGTACGGATAGTAATATTCGTGGATGTATGGATGTGAGGATGTATAGATGTGTGGATGTATGGATGGATGGATTTATGGATGTATGGATGTATGGATTTATGGATGCATGGATGTATGGATGCGTGTCTGTATGGATGTATGAATGTATGGATGTACGGGTGAATGGATGTACGGATGTATATATGTATGT
>NW_016985888.1:0-312 GCF_001483705.2 Eufriesea mexicana | reverse complement strand
TACTCTGCTTGGCGTTGTGGATTCCAAGAATAGTAATCACGGCGGGTTAGGTTCAGTTGTGTTTCGTTTGGCTGGGATACGTTGGTTGAGGTTTGGTTAGGACAGCTTTGACTTCAGTGCTAGAAACTGGTATTCGGTGCGTGTGTCTGCGCTCTGCTGTGTTCTAGCATGTTCTGCTTGGCGATGGGGCGGCCAGAAATCGTGGCCCCTGCACGTTAGCCTAAGTTGGACTGCGTACGGTTAGGTTAAGTTCGCATGGGTTATGTTCGGATAATTTTGGCCTCTCCGATATACGCTGCCATTCAATAGGCT
>NW_016985887.1:0-891 GCF_001483705.2 Eufriesea mexicana | reverse complement strand
GACAACAAAATTTAATTTTCCAGGACGATTGTATAGCATTGCAATGGCTGCAGCACGCCAATCGAATCTATCCTCCTTGTTTACGCAGGAAAAAGAGCTCAACACTATATTAGAGCAAAATGTCAATAAAATTGAATTTCCCAGCATGATTCTTCGGCATTGCTATGGCAATAGCACGCCAGTCGAATATTTTCGCCTTATTTACGCAAGAACGATGGTTCACCACGATATTAGTGGAAAATGTCAATAAAATTCAATCTGCCAGGCACATTCAAAATCATTGCAACGGTTTTAGCACGCCAAAACTATATTCCCTCCTTATTTATGCAAGAAAGGTAGCGCACCCAATATTATTCGAAAATGTCAAAAAAATTGAATTTTCCGGCCAGATTCTACGACATTGCAATCCCAATTGCACTCCAAAAGGATCCTTCCTCCTTACTTATGCATGGAAGTCATTTCTCCACGATATTAGTCGAAACTGTCAATAAATTGAATCTGCCAGGCACATTCTATATCATTGCAATGGCTATAGCAGGCCAGTAGCAACTTTCCTCATCACTTATGCAAGAAAGGCAGCTAACCACAATATTAGTCGAAACTGTCAATAAATTGAATCTGCCAGGCACATTCTATATCATTGCAATGGCTATAGCAGGCCAGTAGCAACTTTCCTCATCACTTATGCAAGAAAGGCAGCTAACCACAATATTAGTCGAAACTGTCAATAAATTGAATCTGCCAGGCACATTCTATATCATTGCAATGGCTATAGCAGGCCAGTAGCAACTTTCCTCATCACTTATGCAAGAAAGGCAGCTAACCACAATATTAGTCGAAACTGTCAATGAAATTGAACTTTCCAGACAGAATCCAGAGCATTGCAATGGC
>NW_016985886.1:0-513 GCF_001483705.2 Eufriesea mexicana | reverse complement strand
CTTACCGATCAGCAGTGTATATAACAAGAGCCACAGACAACCTAGCCAAACTTAGAGAAGCCTCTCCTGACCGAACGCAACTTGACACAACATATACTGCCTCGAGCGCTATTGCTGTCCTCCCAGAGTCAAACAGAGCATAGTAGTCCAGAGTAGGGCGCAGAAATCCAACGAATAACAGCTGGTGGCGAGAAAGTCGAAGCTATCCAAGCCTATCCCAAACAAACGTAACCTAACCATACGTAACATACCTGAAACTAACCTCCAGAGACCACTATTTGGTGCTTCCACAGAGACAAGCAGGACATATTAGAGCAACGTAGGAGACAGAAATCCGCCGAATAGCAGTGTAGGACACAATTGTCAAAGTTACCCTATCGTAACCTAACCAAACGTGACATATGCAATCGCAGCCAAATCCAACCTAACGTGCATAGACCTCTATTGCTTGCCGCACAATTTCGAAGCAGAATATATTAAAGGGAACTAGAGCGCAATAGTCAAAATAATGGC
>NW_016985885.1:0-660 GCF_001483705.2 Eufriesea mexicana | reverse complement strand
TCATTTTTCCAGGCAGATTCTTTGGCATTGCAATGCCAATAGCACGAAAATAGAATCTCTCCGCCTTATTTACGCAAGAAAGATAGCTCACCACGTTATTAGTAGAAAATGTCGATAAAATCGAGACTGCCAGGCACATACCATATCATTGCAATGGATATAGCCCGCCAAAGGTATCTTTCCTTCATACTTATGCAAGGAAGCTAGCTCACCACGATACTAGTAGAAAATGACAATGAAATTGAACTTTCCATCCAGATTCTGCAGCATTGCAATGGCAATAGCACGCCAATAGAATCATTCCTCCTTATTTATGCAAGGAAGCTAGCTAACCACGATACTAGTAGAAAATGACAATGAAATTGAACTTTCCATCCAGATTCTGCAGCATTGCAATGGCAATAGCACGCCAATAGAATCATTCCTCCTTATTTATGCAAGAAAGTTAACTCACCACGATATTAGTCGAAAATGTCAATAAAATTGAACTATCCCGCCCGACTCTGCAGCATTGCTGTGGCTATAGCAGGCCAAAATGATCTTCCCTCCTTGCTTCTACAAGGAAGATGCCTCACCACGATATTAGTCGAAAATGTAAATAAAATTGAATTTTCCATCCAGACTCTATAGCATTCCAATGGCAATAGCACGCCAATAGTA
>NW_016985884.1:0-2254 GCF_001483705.2 Eufriesea mexicana | reverse complement strand
TGTATGGATGTATATATGTATGTATGTATGGTTGGAGGGATGTATGGTTGGATGGATTTATTGTTGGGTGTATGTATGGATGTGTGGTTGTATGTATGGTTGGATGGATGAATGGATGGACGGGCTTTTGGATGTGTGGATGTATGGATGTATGTATGTATGGATGTATGGATGTATGGATGTATGGATTTATGGACGTGTGGATGTATGGATGTATGGATTATGGATGTATGGATGTATGTATGATTGGATGTACTGGTAAATGGATGTACGGATGTATATATGTGTGTATGTATGGATGTATGGATGTATGGTGGTATGGATGGATGGATGAATGGATGGATGTATGTGTTGTTGGCAGGATATATGGATGGATGGATGTATTGGTCTACAGATGTATGGATGCATGAATGTGTGCTTGTATGCATGTATGTATGGATGTTTCTATGGATGTATGTGTGGATGTATGGATGGACGTATGGAAGGATGTGTGTATGGATGTATGTATGCACGAATGTACATGTGTACGTATGGATATGTGTAATGATGTATGTATGGATCTATGGTTAGGTGGATGGATGTGTTGTTGTATGGATGTATGGATCACCGGATGTATGGATGGGTGGATTTATGGGTGGATGGATGTTTGGATGTATGTATGTATGTATGTACGAATGTATGGATGATACGGATGAGTGAATGAATGGATGTTCATATTTATGGATGTATGGGTGGATGGATGAATGAATGGATGGATGTATGGATGTATGGATGTACGGATGTATGTATGGATGGATGTATGGATGTATGTATGGTTGGATGGGTGAATGGATGGATGGATTTATGGATGTGTGTATGTATGGATTTATGGATGGATGGATGGATGTATTTATGGATGTATGTATGTATGGATGTATGGATGTATGGATGTATGTATGGATGGATGTATGGATGAATGTATGGTTGGATGGATGTATTGATCTATGGATGTATGGATGTCTGAATGTATGGATGTATGGACGTATGAATGTATAGCCGTATTAGAGTTATTCATGTATTCATGTATGTATGTATGCATGTATGGATGTACGAATGTATGGAAGTACGGATGCATGGATGTATGGATGTGTGGGCGGATGAATGGATGAGTGGATGGACGGAAGAACAGATGTATCTATGGATGTTTGTATGGATGTATGTATGCACATAGGTATGGATGTTTGTAAGAATGTATGTTTGGATGAATGTATGGATGAATGAGTGGGTGTATGTATGGATCTGTTTATTGATGTGTGAATGGATGCTTGGATCTATCGATGGATTGGTGGATGTATGTATGGATGGAAGTATGTATGGGTGTATGTATGGATGTATGTATGGATGAGTGTATGGGTGTATGCATGGATGTATCGATGTATGGATTTATGGATGTATATATGTATGTATGTATGTATGGATGGATGAATGAGTGAATGGTTGCATGGATGAATGGTTGTATGCATGAAAGGACGTATGGATGTATGTATGGAAGTATGTATGGATCATTGCTTGGATGGATGTATGGACGCATGGATGTGTGGTTGTGTGGATGTATAGATGTATATATGTATGGATGTGTGGATGGGTGCATGTATGATTGGATGGATTTATGGATGGGTGGTTGAATGGATTAAAGGATGGGAGCATGGATGTATGTATGTATGGATGCGTGTATGGAAGGGCGAATGTAGGTATGTATGTATCGATGGGTGAATGGATGTATGTATGGATGTAAGTACGGATGTATCTTTGGACGTATATATGGATTAGTGTATGGGTGTACGTGTGGATGTATGTATGGATGTATGTATGGATGGATGACTGTAGGGTGGACGGATATATGGATGTGTGGTTGTGTTGATGTATGGATGGATGTATTTATGGATGGATGTAAAGGTGTTTGTATGGATCTTTGTATTGATGTGTGTACGGATGGATGGATGGATGGATGGATTGCTGTACGGATGTATGGATAGAAGTATGTATGGATCGATGGATGTATGGATGGTGTGGACGTATGGAAGGGCGTATGTATGGATGGATGGGTGTATGGAAGAATGGATGGATGGATGGATGTGTATATGGATGGATGGCTGCATGCGTGGATGGATGTATGGATGGATGGATATATGGATGTGTGGATGTATGGATGGATGGATGTGTGGATGGATTGAGGTATGGATGGACGGATGTACGGAAGTATGGATGTATGTAT
>NW_016985883.1:0-505 GCF_001483705.2 Eufriesea mexicana | reverse complement strand
CCCAAAGGTGAAAGCCATTGTAACCAAACGAAACCTGACCTAACAAAACCAAGCTTAACGTAATTCAACTTAACGTGCCTAGCAAAATACTGCTGGCCGCCAGCGCAAGGCGTGGAACATTAGAGGAGAGAAGAGCGCAGAGGTCCATAGGTCGGCAGTGTATGGTACGGAATTCAAAGACATCCCTACCCAATCAAAATATACCTAATCTAACCGAACGCAAACTAACACAACATAACGCGCCGCGACCAATATTTCTGGTATTCCCAGAGCAAAGTAGGGACCATTTTTTCACAGTAGAGCGCAGAAATCCACCGAATAGCACTGTGCAGCACAAAAGTGAAAGCTATCCTCTCCTAACCAAAACAAACATAACAAAGCCAAACGTAACCTAACTCAATCTAGCGCGCCTAGATCACAACTGCTGACATACTCAGAGAAGAGCAGAATCTACTAGAGCACAGGGGACCGCAGAAAGCCACCAAATTGCAGTGTGCAGCACTAA
>NW_016985882.1:0-625 GCF_001483705.2 Eufriesea mexicana | reverse complement strand
CGGCACGTTAGCTAGAGTTAGTCTACGTTTGGTTACGTTACGTTAGCTTGGGTTAGGTTTCCATAGCATTGACTTTCGTAATTTACACTGCTATACGTAGGATTTCTGCGCTCTTCATTGCTCTACCATACTCTGCCCGACTTCGGGGAGGCCGGTGATTGACGTCTCTCCCGGTTAGTTCAATTTAGGCTACCCGTGGTAATGTTACGCTACCCGTGGTAATGTTACGTTTGGTTAGATTAGGCGACGGTAGTATTGACTTTTGTGCTATATACTGCTATTCGATGAACTTCATCAAGCTAGGTTGTGTTGGGTAACGTTTGGTTATGCTTGGCATGTTCGGGTTAGGTCTGGATGGCTTTCACTTTCTTGGCATAGTCTGTTATTCGGGGGATTCCTGCGCTCTGCTGTTCTCTACTATACCCTGCTTGACTCTGGCGAGGCCAGCAATAGTGTCCGCTTCCCGTTAGATTGAGTTAGGTTACGATTGGTTTTGATACGATTGGTTAGGTTAGGAGAGGTTAGCTTTGGCTTTTCTGCAATACACTGCTATTTGGCAGACTTCTGCGCTCCACTGTGATCTGGTATATTCAGCTTGGCACCGGGAAGGCCAGAAATAGTGGTC
>NW_016985881.1:0-932 GCF_001483705.2 Eufriesea mexicana | reverse complement strand
CGCGGTTTGCCAGGCGCCTGCAGGCGCCGCGTCCGCCTCGGCACCCGCGAGCGCCAATTCGAAGGCTTATTCCGCGAAGGTCCCGCCGAACGGCTTAACGCCGCACCCAAAGCCGGCCCGAAAGTAGGGGGGCCAAGAGGAGGCCATGGGCACGGTCTGAATTTCACGCCGTCCATGGTGCTCCAGGCCAACCTGAACCACTCGCGGGCGTCGCAGGACCTGCTCCTGCAGATGCTCGTTGAGCTGGGTGTCGGGCTGGCCGTTACCGCAGAGACGTACCGTATCCTCGATCTAGACGTGTAGTTCGGGGATCAGGACGGCTGCGTGGCCATCATCGCCAGGGGAATACTGCATACACCCGCACCAACGCTGCTTCACATCCGTGAGGCATTCGTGGCGGTCACCTGGAACGACGTAGTAGTGGTGGGGTGCTACCTCTCCCTCAACCGCGGCCTCTCGTCGTTCGAGAGGTACCTGGACGTGCTCGGAGGTTTCCGTAGTGGACAAATGGCTCGTCCGGTTCTGGTCCTGGGGGACTTCAACGCCCACTCCGTGGCGTGGGGTTCCCCGCGGACAGACGCTCTGGATAAGGCCCTGCAGGATTGGGCCGCGGGGTTTGTTCTGCGGTTGCTCAACCGGGGTTCCGTAAGCACGTGCTTCCGGCGGAACGGCACGTCCATTGTGGACTTGTCGTCCGCATCGCCGGCAGCTGTGCGACGGGTCACAGGCTGGAGGGTGGCGGTGTTGGTGGAAACGCTTAGCGACCACCTCCACATCACCATGATGCTTGCCGTCACTCCTCGCACTGGTCAAGAACCGCCCAGCGGGAAGAACGCCACCAGGCCGCGATGGGCGCTCGGGCACCTCGTCCGCGACCTCTTCGCCGCGGCCGCCCAGGTCATCACGTAGGCGGATGGGGTCGTCGGGCGCGA
>NW_016985880.1:0-322 GCF_001483705.2 Eufriesea mexicana | reverse complement strand
CTTGGCTCTGGGGAGGATAGCAATAGCGGTCGCGGCACGTTAGGCTGAGGTAGGCTATGTTTGCTTATTTTCTGTTGTACTTTGTTAGGCTTGGGTAGCTTTGAATTTCCTGATATACACTGCGTTTATGTTGACTTCTGCGTTCCACCCTCCGCTAGTGTGTTCTGCTTGGCGCTGGGGAGGCCAGCAATAGTGGTCGCGGAACGTTAGGTCGGGTGAGGCTACGTTTGGTTATGTTACGATGGGTTGAGATCGGAGGTGATAGCTCTGACTATAGCGTTATAGTCCGCTATTAGGTGGATTTATGCGACCTACAGTTCTT
>NW_016985879.1:0-545 GCF_001483705.2 Eufriesea mexicana | reverse complement strand
CAGCAGAATATACTAGAGCACAGTGGAACGCAGAAACACACCGCCCAACACTGTATGCCACGTAAGCCAAAGCTACCAATACCTAACCCAGACTAACGTAATGTAACCGAACGTAGCGTAACTCAAACTAACGTGCCGTGACCACTATTACTGGCTTCACGAGCGCCAAGTAGAGTATAGGAGAGCAACGTAGGACGCTGATACGGGCAGAATAGCAGTTTATATGACAGAAGTCAGAGCTATCCCAACCAAACCTAACAAAACTTAGCCTAACCGAACGTATCACAACACAACCTAACTTTCCGCGACCTGTATTCCTGGCGTACCCAGACAAAAGGAGGGTGTTGTGGCGCACAGTGCAGCGCAGGAGACGTTATGATCGCTGTGCATCGCAGAAAAGTCAAAGACATCCAAACCTTACTCATGCTAACGTAAACTAATCACACGTAACCTAGCTCAACCAAACATACTGCGACTGCAATTTGTGGCCGTTCCAGGGCAAAGCAGAGCGTGATAGAGCACAGTAGAGCGGAGAAATTCCCCGA
>NW_016985878.1:0-348 GCF_001483705.2 Eufriesea mexicana | reverse complement strand
ATGGGTGGATGGCAGGATATATGGACGGATGGATGTATTGATGTACAGATGTATGGATGCATGTGTATAAGAATTTATGGATGTATGTTTGGATGTGTGCATGGATGAATGTATGATTGTATCTATGGATGTATGTTTTGATGGATGTATGCATGTATAGATAGATGCATGGGTTGGTGGATGGACGTATGTATGGATGGATGTAAGGATCCATGGATGTATGGGTGGGTTGATGTACGGATGCATGGATGTATGGAACGATAGATGTATGTCTGTATGGATGTTCGAGTGGATGAATGGATGGGTGGATGAACTGAAGGGCGGGTGAAAGGAAGGGTGGTGGAACGG
>NW_016985877.1:0-596 GCF_001483705.2 Eufriesea mexicana | reverse complement strand
GCAGAACATATTAGAGCACTGAAATCCACCGAATAACTGTGTACAGTACGACAGTCAAAGCTACCCTAACTCAACTTAACCAAACCTAACCCAACCAGACGTAACCTAACTCAATCTGACTGTCGTTCAGGCCTCCCCAGCGCCAAGCAGTACATAATACGGCAGAGCAGAGCGCAGAAATCCAGCGCATTGCAATATATCGCACAAAAGCCGTAGATATCCTAACGTAACAATCCTATCCTAACATAACCTAACGCAACATAACCCAGCCTAACGTGCCGAAACCACAATTTCTGGCCACACCAGAGCCAAGCAGAATGTAGTAGAGCACAGCAAATCGCAGATATCCAACGAATAGCAGTGTATATCACGAGCGCCAAAAATATCCTGACCAAATGTAGCCTAACCCGACATAACCAATCGTAACGTACCACAACCTAACGTGCCACGACAAATATTGCACGCCTCCCCACGGTCGATCAGAATATAGTTGAGCAATGTAGAGCGCAGAAATCCACCGGATACCAGCTTACAGTACAATAGACAAAGAAATGCTAATACAGCCTTCCTAACCTATCCTTACGAAACGAAACCTT
>NW_016985876.1:0-567 GCF_001483705.2 Eufriesea mexicana | reverse complement strand
ATTCTATTGGAGTGCTATAGCCATTGCATTGCCATAGTATCTGGCTGGAAAATTCAATTTTATTGACATTTTCTACTAATATCTTGTCGAGCTATCTTTCTTGCGTAAATAAGGAGGAAAGTTTCTATTGGCGTGCTATTGCCTTTGCAATGCTATAGACTCTGGCTGGAATGATGAATTTTATTAACATTTTCGACTAGTATCGTGGTGAGCTATCTTTTTGCCGAAATAAGGAGGGTAGATAATACTGGCGAGATATAGCCATTTCAATGCTATGGAATTTGGATTGAAAGTTCTATTTTGCTGACATTTTCAACTAATATTGTGGTGAGCTAACTTTCTTGCGTAAATAAGGAAGAAAGCTTGTTCTGTAGTGCTATATCCATTGTATTGCAGTAGAATCTGGCTGGAAAATTCGATTTTGTTGACATTTTCGACTAATATCGTTGTGAGTTAGCTTTCATGCATAAACAAGGAGGAAAGATTCTATTGGCGTGTTGTAGTTATTGCAATTCTCTGGAATCTAGTTGGAAAATTCAATTTTGTTGACAGTTTCGACTAATATCT
>NW_016985875.1:0-267 GCF_001483705.2 Eufriesea mexicana | reverse complement strand
CTGCAGAATCGGGCTGGAAAATTCAATTTTATTGACATTTTCCATTATTATCGTGGTGAGCTACCTTCCTGGCATAAGTATAGAGGAAAGATCCCTTTGGTGTGCTATAGCTATTGCAATGCTGCAGAATCGGGCCGGAAATTTCAATTTTATTGACATTTTCGACTAATAGCGTGGTGAGTATACTTTCTTGGATAAATAAGGAGGAAAGATCCTTCTGGAGTGGTATAGACATTGCAATGCAGTAGAATCTGGTTGGAAAGTTCA
>NW_016985874.1:0-832 GCF_001483705.2 Eufriesea mexicana | reverse complement strand
CCACCTAATGGCAGAATACAGCACTAAAGACAAGGATATCCTCTCGTAACCTAACCAATCGTAACATAAGCAAGCGTATCATAACACAACCTAACGTGCCGCGACCGCTATTGCTGCCCTCTCCAGAATCAAACGGAACAGGTTAGTGGAGAGTAAAACGCAGAAAGTCATGGAATCGCAGTGCATATCGTAGAAGTCAGAGTTACCAAACCATAACCCAAACCAACGGAACATAACCGAACGTAGCCTGACACAACCTAACATGCCGGGACCACTCTTACTGCCATCCCAGAGCCAAGCACTACATAACAGTGCGCAGTAGAGCGCAGAGATCCATCGAACAGCAGTGTACAACACAAAAGTTAAAGCCATCCTGACAAAACTAGTGTGACTCAACATAGCGCGCCGAGATCACTATTGCTGGCCTTCAGAGAGATAAGCTGAAAATATTTGAGCAGGTCGTAGAAATCCACCTAATAGTAGGCTGCAGTGGCAAAGAGTATGCAATCCCCTCCTAACCTAACCAATCGTAACATGACCAAACCTAACACAACTTAACATAACGTGCCGCGAACACCATTGCTGGCCTCCCCAGAGTGGAGCAGAAGATGATAGTGGAGAGTAGAACGCAGAAATCAATGGAATCGCACTATATATCTTGGCAGTCAATGCTGTTCGAGCCTAACCCGAACAAACTGAACGTAACCTAACATTGCCTGCCTCAACCTATCGTGCCGAAACCGCTGTTGCTGCCCTACCGAGTGCTAACCAGGATATACTACAGCACAGTTGAGCCCAGAAGTCCACCGAATAGCAGTGTATAACACAAAAG
>NW_016985873.1:0-1433 GCF_001483705.2 Eufriesea mexicana | reverse complement strand
CAACATAACGTGCGAGACCGCTATTTCTGGTCACCGCAGAGCCAAGCAGAACACATTAGCGCGTAATAGAGCGCAGAAATGCATAAAGTAGCAGTGAAAGACACAGAAGCCGAAGATATTCATTCTTAACATTGCCAAACTTGCCATATGCAACCGTAGCTTAGCTATACATAACGAGCCGTGGCCACCATAGCTGGCCGCCCAGTGCCAAACAGAAAATATTAGAAAGCAGTAGAGCGCAGAAATCGGAACACAACAGTGAGTAGCACAGATGCCTAAACTATCCTATCCTAACCTCTCCAAACGTAGCCAAACCAGACATGACATATCTCAAAATACCGTGCCTCGACAGATATTGCTCGCCTCCATAGAGTAAGGCAGAGTACAGCAACGCAATGTAGTGAGCAGGAATCCACCGAATAGCAGTGTATAACACGAAAGTCAACGAAAGACTAACGAAGCCTTCCGAACCATCCCTGACGAAACGTAACATAGCTCAACATAACGTGCCGAGACCACTATTGCTGGTCACGCCAGAGCCCTCAATCAGAACATATTATTCACTGACATAACCTCATCCAACCAACCTTAACCAAACGTAACACGGCTCAACGTAACCAGCCGACGCTGCCATGGCTGGCATCTCCAGAGCCAAGCAGAACGCATTATACGAGAGTAGAGCGCAGAAGTTAATAGAATTCCAGTGTACAACAGAAATGTCAAAGCTATCCAAAGGTAACCCTGACAACATGACCTAACCAAATGTACAATAACGTGACATAACGTGCCGCGACCACTATTGCTGGACACCACATGACCAACCAGAATATAGTAGAAACCACAGGAGCGCAGATATCCACATCAAAACGGTTTACGCCACGAAGTCGCACCTATTCAAACATAACCCAAACTAACGTAACCTAACCAAACCTAGCCTAACTCAACCTAACGTGCCGAGACCACTACATCTGGCCTCTACGGGACGAGCAGAGTATAGTAGAGGAATTTAGAGCGCAGAATCCCGCTGAATAGCAGTATAGCGCAAAATTTAAGGCTCTCCTGTCCTAGCCTAGCCACACTTAACCCAATCAAACGAAGCCTAACCAATACTAACGTGCGGAGGCCACTATTGCTGCCCACCACTGAGCCAAGCAGAGCATACTAGAACACAGTAGAACTCAGAATTCCGCCGAAGAACAGTTTATAGCCCAAAAGCCAAAGCTAACCTAGCCTAACCTAACCAAACGTAACACAACCGAACTTAACCTAACCCAACCAAACCAGCCTAGACCACAATTGCAGATTTCCACAGAGCCTACCAGAATATACTAGAGCAGTGCAGAGCGCAGGAATCCGCCGCATTGCAGTGAAAAAAGCACAAAAGTGAAAGATATCGTGTCCTAACCTGACAATACCTATCCAAGCAGAACGTA
>NW_016985872.1:0-635 GCF_001483705.2 Eufriesea mexicana | reverse complement strand
AATCATATTAGAGCACATTTGGTCGCAAAAATCCACCGAGTAGCAGTGTTTAGTAAGAAAGCCGAAGCTATCCTTACCTAGCCATACGTATTCCACGCAAACGTAGCCTATCTCAACCTAACATAACGAGACCACAATTGCAAGTCCCCACAGAGGTATGCACTGGAGCACAGTAGATCACAGGAATACACCGAATAACATTGTATAGCACGAAAGTGAAAGAGACCCTAACAATACATGACCTAACCTAACATAACGAGACGTAACCGAACACACACTAGCGTGCCGAGGCCACCATTACTGGACACTATTGTGCCAAGCATAGCATATTAGAGCACAATAGAGCGCAGGAATCCGCGGATAGCAGTGTAAGGTACAAAAGCCTAAACTATATCCTGACCTCACCAAACGTAACGTGTTCTAACGAAACAACTACCGTGCCGAGACTACCACAGTTGGCCACCCAGAGCCAAGCAGAACATACTAGAGTACACTAGGTAGCAGAAGAGAGTCGAATAGCAGCGTATAGCGCAAAAGTCGTAGCTACCCACTCCTAATATGTCCAATCCTGGCATGAACAAGCGTAACATAGCTCAAACTCACATACCCCGACCACTATTGCTGGCCTGCCCAGA
>NW_016985871.1:0-296 GCF_001483705.2 Eufriesea mexicana | reverse complement strand
GAACGAAATACCGGAACGACATTCCAAGGCTTAACAAATCTCCTTCCATTTTCATCCCCTCATCCACTGTCTGATATTTATATCAAATAAATGGTACCCACATAAAGCTTCCATATGTAAGAAATTTTTAGCTTTAGTTCCTTAACGCTAGGACTACCTATCTGTAACGAGTACCTAAATATTATATACACCATGAGCGAAAATAAAAGAGCATACGTAATTACGACCATATTCGAATGAAAATCAATATTAATTTTGCCAGAAGCAACTGCATACTCTCAGCACTTGCAAAAATG
>NW_016985870.1:0-1541 GCF_001483705.2 Eufriesea mexicana | reverse complement strand
ACCCTAACGTAACCGGCCTAACCTAACGTGACGGAAACTAGCATTACACAGCATAACGTACCGTAACCACTTCTGCCTGCGCCCAAAAGCCAAGCAGAAGACAGTAGAGCACAGCCGATCACAGGAATCCACCGCAAAATAGTGTATAGTACGAAAGTCAAAGTTAACCTAACCATACCATCCTCAACTAACCCAACGTTACGTGACCTAACTTAACCTAACCTGCCGACACAATGTATACCCCCCCCCCCCCAGAGTCCAGCAGAACATATTAGAGGACAGTAGAGCTCAGAAATCCATAGATTCGCAGTGTATAGCACAAATATCATAGCATCACAAACTTGACCCGTGTTAACATAACCTAGCTGAACGTAGCATAGCTCGACGCAATGTGCCGTGACCACCACTGCTGGCCTCCACAGTGCCAAGCAGAATATAGTACAGCACAGTAGAACACAAAAATCCTCCGAATGACAGTGTATGGCACGAAACTCAAAGTTAACCTAATCAAACTTTGCCTCACCTAACGTAGCAAACCGTGACCTAACTCAATCTATCGTGCCGCAGCTGGTATTTCTCGTCTCCCCAGAGTCAGGCAGGGAATTGTAGAGCAATCTGGACCGCAGAATTCCACAGAATAGCCGCGTATAGCGCAGAAGACGAGGATATCCTAACCTAACCAAACATAGCATAGCTGAAAACATCGTGCCGCGACCGATATCGATGGCTTTCCTACAGACAAGCAGAGCGTATTAGAACTAATTAGAGCGCAGAGATCCACCGAATAGCAGCGTAGAGCACAAAGGTCACACATGTCATGACCTAACGTGACCTAACCGAACCTATCCAAACGTAGTGTAGCAAAGCATAACGCGACGAGACCGATAATGCTGGACGCTCCAACGTCAAGCAGAGCATATTAGAGCGCATTAGATCGCAGAAATCCTCCGAATAGCGGATTGTACCACAAAAGAAAAGTAGCCTATCCTAACCTAACCAAACGTAACAGGAGCAAACGTAGCTAAACACAAATTTACATGCCGAGACCACTACTGCTGGCCTCCCCAGAGCCGAGAAGTGTATGCTAGGTTACATTATAGCGCGGAAATCCGCCGCACTTCGGTGAATAGCACAAAGACATTCTCACCTGACCGGACCTAACGTAACTTAACCGAACGTAATATAACTCAGCATGACGTGCCGCGACCACTACTCCTGGCCTCCCGGCAACACAGTAGATCACAGCAACCCAAGGAATAGCCGTGTGAAGCACAAAAGTCAAAGTAGCCTTTCCTAACCAAGCCGATCCTGTGACTTTTGCAAACATAACCTAACTCAACCTAGCATGACGAGGCAGCTACATTTGACCTCCACAGAGACGAGTGGAGTGCACTAGAGCACATCAGTTCGCATAACTCCTCCGCACTGCAGTTAGTGGCACGAAAGTCGAAGATATCGCAAGATAACCTGACCCAACGTAACATGAGTAAACGTAGCGTTACACATCGGAGCGTTCCGCGACCACTGCTGCCGCACTCCAC
>NW_016985869.1:0-669 GCF_001483705.2 Eufriesea mexicana | reverse complement strand
CGTCACCAAACGTAGCGTAGCCGAAAATAGCATATCCCAAACTAACGGACCGGGAACACTATTCCTGGCCTACCCAGAGCCAAGCAGAATACACTAGAGCACAAGTGCGCAGCAGAAGTTCGCCTCGTTGCACTGTACATACAAACGTCGTATCTCTCCTCTCCTAACATTACCAATCGTAACACAACCAAACGTAACATAACACAAAATGACGTTCCCCGACCACAATATCTGGCCTCCCCAGAGTCAAGCAGAATGTATTAGAGCACAGCAGAAACCGGAAATGCACCGAATTACAATGTATATCGCAAGATTCAAGGCTATCGTATGCTAAACTAACCAAATGTAACATAACCGAAAGTAGCGTAACAAACACAATTGTGCCGACAACACTATTGCTGGCCTCCCCATGGCCAAGTACAATATACCATAGCACAGTCGAGCGCAGAAGTCCACCGCACTGCAGTGTGTGGCACAGAAGTCGAAGATAACCCACCCTAACCTGACCTAACCTCACAGAAACTGTCGTAGCATAAATCAACATAACGTGCCGCGTCAGCTGCTACCCTACTCCCCTCATTCGAGCAGGATATATTAGAGCACAGTAGACCACAGGAACCCAGCGAATAGCTGCGTGTAGCACGAAAGCCAAATCTACCCCAACCAAAC
>NW_016985868.1:0-443 GCF_001483705.2 Eufriesea mexicana | reverse complement strand
GTATGACCTGGTTGATACTGAGGAGGTCAGCAATAGTGGTCTTGGCACGCAAGGCAGAGCTATATTATGCATGGCTTGGCTTGGTTGGGATACGTTTGGTTAGTATAGCTTTGACTTTTGTGTTATGCACTGCTATTCGTTCGACACCTGTGCAATGCATTGCTTTACTATCATCTGCTTGTCTCTGGGGAGGCCAGTAATAGGGTTCGTGTTACGTTCGGTTTAGATAGGTTACGTTCGGTTGGGTACGGTTTAAATTGGTTTGGATAGGGTAGGCTTGACTTTTGTGCTACACGCTGCTTTTCGATGGATAACGGCGGTCTACTGCGCTCTAATATCCTCTACCTGGCGCTGGGGAGGCCAGAAATTTTGGTCTCGGTACGTTAGGTGCAGTTAGGCTGCGTTTGGTTAGGTTACGCTTTGATAAGTTAGGAGGGGATAGC
>NW_016985867.1:0-909 GCF_001483705.2 Eufriesea mexicana | reverse complement strand
TAGAGCCCAGGAGGGCGCAGAGATCTACCTAAATTCGGAATATCGCACTAAAGTCAAAGCTATCCTCTCCTAACATATCCAAACTTAACATAGCCAAACATAGCCTAACTCAACCAAACGCGCCGTGACCGCTATTTCTGCCCTCCCCAGTGCCAAGCAGGATATAGTAGATCACAGTAGAGCTCAGAAATCCACCGAATATCCGTGTATAGTACAAAGGTTAAATCCCTCCTTAGCGAACTTAGCCTGGCCCATCCAAACCGAACGAAACATGTTTCAACACTACGTGCAGTGACCACTATTTCTGGCCTTCCGCGAGCCATGCTGAAAGAAATAGATGACTGTACGGCGCAGAAATCCACCTAATTGCAGACTGCAGCGCTAAAGTCAAACTGACTATCCTAACCTAAACTACCGCGTCATAACCAAACGTAACCTCACTTAACACAACGTGCCGCGATCACTGTATCCGGCATCCCCAGACACATGCAGAACACATTAGTGGAGAGTAGAACGCAGAAATCCATAGAATCGCACTGCATATCAGAAAAGCCGGAGCTGCCCGAACCTAACTCAAAACCAACGGAACATAGTTAAACATAGCATAACTGAACCTAACGTGCCGGGAGCGCTATTGGTCCCCTCTCCAGAGCCAAGCAGGGCGTACGAGAGCGCAGTAGAGTGCAGAATAGCAGTGTACAGCACAAAGTCAAAGCTACCCTAGCCTAACCTAGACAAACATAACACAACCAAACTTAACCTAACACAATCTAACGTGCCTGGACCGCTATTTCTGACCACCCCTGGGAAAAGCAGAGTAAACTACAGCACAGTAGAGAGCAGGAGTCCGCCGCACTGAAGTGCAAATCGCAAAAGTCGAATACATAATGTCCTAACCGGACACACCTA
>NW_016985866.1:0-368 GCF_001483705.2 Eufriesea mexicana | reverse complement strand
CGCTCTACATTGCTGTACTATAATCTGCTGGACCATGGGATGCCAGGACCAGTGTAAATGTCGCGATGGCTTGAGATAGGCTTCGTTTGGTTACGTTACGTTGTTCTGTGTTAGGTTCGTATAGCTTTTCATTTTCCGCTATACACAACGACCCTATGGATTTCTGCGCTCCTCTCTCGCATAATATGTCCTGCATGGCTCTGGCGAGGGCAGCAATAGCCGTCGCGTCACGCTAGGCTGATTTGGGTTACGTTTGTTCATGTGACGTTTGGTTGCGTTAGGACAGGGTAGATCAGCCTTTTCTACTATACACTGCTATTCGGAGGATTTCTGGGCTATACTGTGCTATAACTTGCTCTGATCGGCTT
>NW_016985865.1:0-607 GCF_001483705.2 Eufriesea mexicana | reverse complement strand
TTGCTCTAATATAATCCGCGCGACTCCCTGGAAGCCACGTAGGCTTGTATCACGTTACGTTTGGTTCGGTTCGGTTAAGTTAAGATTGGTACGGAAATCTATGACTTTCGTGCTATACTCTGTTATTCCGTGGATTTCTGCGCTCTGCTCTCCTCTGATATGTTCTGCTATGCCCTAGGGAGGCCAGAAATTGTGGTCGCGATACGTTAGTTTGAGGTAAATTACGTTCGGTTACGTTACGATTGGATGTGTTAGGACATGGTGGCATTAACCCTTGTGCTATACGCCGATATTGGCGGATTCCTGCACTCCACATTTCTCTGCTATACTCTGCTCGACTCTGGGAATGCCAGCAATACTGGTCGCGGCAGTTTCATTTGAGTCATCTTAAGTTTAGCTGGATAGGTTAGGTCAAGTTTGGACTGGATGGCTTTGATTTCCGTGCTATACACTTCATATCGGTGGATTACTGCGATCTGCTGCGCTTTGCAATATTCTGCTTCGCACGGGGGAGGCCAACAATAGTAGGTCCCCGCGCGTTAGGTTGAGTTAAGCTATGTTTGGTTACGTTACGTTTGGCCAACTAAGGCTCGTGTATTTTTGACCT
>NW_016985864.1:0-755 GCF_001483705.2 Eufriesea mexicana | reverse complement strand
TTCGGTCGATTTCTGCGCTCTGCTGTACTCCAGTATATACTGCTCGGCTTTGGGGATGCCAGATGTATTTGTCTCGGCACGTTTGTGTTCATTTGCGTTTGGCTATGTTATGTTTGTCTGGGTTTGGTTAGAACAGCCTTGACTTTCATGAAGCACACTGCTATTCTATGGACCTCTGCGCACTTCTCAGCGCTGTCGCACGCTGCTGGTCTCTGTGGACGCCAGGAGTAGTGGTCTCGACACGTTAGGTTGAGTTATGTTACGTTTATTTGTGTTAAGTTTGGTTAGGTTTGATTAGGATTCCTTTGGCATTTGTGCTATACACTGCTATTCGGACCAGACTAGTCTTCTACATTGCTCTGCTATACTATGCTTAGGTGTTGTCGTTCTAGCAATAGCTGCCGTGGCACGTCAGGTTGCGTTCCGCAACGTCCACCCTTTTGGCAAGGTTAAGATACTATAACTTTGACTTCTTTACTATGCACTGCTATGCGGCGGATTTCTGCGGTCTACTGTGCTCTAGTATATTCTGCGTGACTCTGGCGGGGCCAGCAATAGTGGTCTCGGTACGTTAGGTTATGTTATGTTACGTTTGTTTATATTACGTTCGGATACGTTACGATAGGATAGCGATGACTTGTTTGCTATACGCTGCTATTCCTTGGACGTGTACGATCTACATACCTCTAGTGCACCCTGCTCGACTCAGTGGAGGCCAGTAATGGTGGTATCGGCACGTTAGATTGAGTTATGCG
>NW_016985863.1:0-938 GCF_001483705.2 Eufriesea mexicana | reverse complement strand
TCTGGGGAGGACGGCAATAGCGGCATCGGCACGATAGGTTGGGTTGCTCTAAATTTGGTTATGCTCTGTTGCTTTAGGGTAGGTTTGGGTAGCTTTGACTTTTCTCATTGGGTTGCTCTAAATTTGGTTATGTTCTGTTGCTTTAGGGTAGGTTTGGGTAGCTTTGACTTTTCTCATAGGCCAGCAATGCTGTTCGTGGCACGTTGGGTTGAGTTATGTTCCGTTTGGTTATGTAACAATTTGTTACGTTAGGAGAGGATAGCTTTGACTTTAGTGCTTCAGTCAGCCATTAGGTGGGTTGCTGCGACCTACATTGCTTTCATATTTTCAGCTTGGCTATGGGAAGGCTGGCAATAGTTGTCTCGGCACGATATGTTGAGTCAGATTGCGGTCGATTAGGCTGGCTTAGGTTAAGTTTTGTGAGGTTAGTTCTGACTTATGTGTTGTACACTGAAATTCGGTGGCATCTGTACTTTTCTCTAGTATGTCCTACCTGGCACTGGGAGGGCAGCAATAGCGTTCTAGGTGCGTTAGGTTGAGTTAGGATGTTTCCATTTATATTCCGATTGTTTGCGATTGGCATACGTAGTCTTGGCTTTTTTGATATGCACTGCAATCCAATGGATTTCTGGGTTCCACTCACCGCTAATGTGTTCTGCTTGGCTCTGGGGAGGCAAGCAATAGCGGTCGCGTTCACGATATGTTGAGTTAGATTGCGTATGGTTCTGTTGCACTCGGTTAGGTTAGGAGCGGGTAGCCTCGTCTTTAGTGCTATACTCCGCTATTAGTTCGACTTCTGCGATCAACAGTACTATAATGTTTTCAGCTTGGCTATGGGAAGGCGAGCAACAGTTGTCTCTGCACGTTATGCTCATCCAGGATACGTTCGGTTAGTTTGGTAAAGGCTAAGTTTGGTTATGATAGCTTTATCTATTGCT
>NW_016985862.1:0-684 GCF_001483705.2 Eufriesea mexicana | reverse complement strand
ACCTTGTCTTCCGTTCCTTGCACTGCTTTTCGGCGGATTTCTGTGATCTGATGTGCTCTACACCATTCTGCTTTACTCTGGGGGACCAGGGGCAGTGGCCACGGCACGCAATGTAGAGCAATGGTACGTTCGCGTAGGATAGGTTAGGTCAGGTTAGGTTAGGATATCTTTGGCTTTTGTGCGATAAACTGCTATGCGGTGGATTTCTGGACACTACATTTCTCTACTATACTTTGCTCGACACTGGGGAGGCAGGAAACATTTGGCTATGTTCGCTTTGACTTCCGTGTTATACACTGTTTTTCGGTGGGTCTCTGTGATTTGCTGTGCTCTGCTACATTCTGCTTTGCTCTCGGGAGGCCAGGAGCGGTGGGCGCGGCACGTCATGTTGAGCTATGCTACGCTTTGCAGGTTTGGGTAGGTTAGGTTAAGTTAGTGTATCAACTGCTTTTTTGATATTCACTGTAATATGTAGGATTCCTGCTCACTACACTGCCCTAGTACGATCTGCTTGTCTGTGTGGAGGCCAGCAATAGTGGTCTCGTCACGCTCGGTTGAGCTAGGCTACGTTCCATTATGTTCCGTTTGGCTGGGTAAGGAGATGCTACGTTGACTATTGTGCTATTCACTGCTATACCCCTGATTTCTGCATTCTAATGTGCTCCAATATGCTCTGCTTGGTAC
>NW_016985861.1:0-316 GCF_001483705.2 Eufriesea mexicana | reverse complement strand
GAGTAGAGCGCAGAAACTCATAGAATGACAGTACATATCAGAAAAGTCAAAGCTACACAAGCCTAACCCAAACCAACAGAACTAATCCAAACATAGCCTAACTCAACCTAACGTGCCGAGGCTTCCGTTGCTGCCCTACCCACAGCCAAGCAGTACGTACTAGAGCACAGGAGTGCGCAGAAACCCAACCAATAGCAGTGTACGGCACATAAGGTGAAGCTATCCTAATAAAACTTACGCTAACCCAGCCTACCCGAACCTACCGTGACTCAATGTAACGTGCAGAGACCACCATTGCTGTCCTTCCCAGAGCCAG
>NW_016985860.1:0-511 GCF_001483705.2 Eufriesea mexicana | reverse complement strand
TTATATATTTTGAATAGTCGTATTCTCTGGCAAGTAGATGCCTGTACCTTCCATTGGATTGAAAGCGTTAGGCGATGTATTCCCCAAGCTATAACGGACTATATATTTTCTGTAGATATGTTCTCTGGCAAGAAAATGGATGTACATGCCATTGAATTGTAGGCGTTGTGCGACCTATTCACCAAGCTACAACGGATTATAGATTTTGAATAGACCAATTCCCTGGCAAGTAGATAGCTCTACTTGCCATTGGTTGAAGGCGTTGGTCGACCTATTCACCAAGCTACAACGGATTACAGATTTTGAATAGACATATTCTTTGGCAAGTAGATGGCTCTACTTGCCATTCGATTGCATGCGATCGGCGATCTACTCACCAAGCGATAGCAGGTTATAGATTTTGAATTGACCAATTCCCTGGCAAGAAGATGGCTGTACTTGCCATTGCTTGAAGACGCTACGCGACCTATTCTCCAAGCAATGACAGATTACAGATTTTGAATAGACCTAT
>NW_016985859.1:0-476 GCF_001483705.2 Eufriesea mexicana | reverse complement strand
TAGTTATTAATTTCTGTTTTATGGCGTCTATGATTTCGTAACGGCGACCATCACGACCTTCCGAGATAATATTTTTTACTAAACGAAACTAGAAGCAAAATGTGATCAAAAGTTATATGAGAAGATTCGCAAGGACATTGTCTTTCTAACGAGTGCATAAAGTTTCATAAATTAATTGCGTAGAAGATAGTAATTAATGAAAAACCTATCGCGTCCTCGACAACAATTCAAACACTGCATAGAATAATAATTAATAATTAATTAATTTGGGACTAATTTATATCGAAAAATACATTGGAAAGTTCTTGAAGGATCTGCCTTTACGATGCAATTACAAAAGTTCGTAAATTAATCGCAGGAATTGTGTAATTAATTAATTCTCTAATAAAAACTCAGAAAGGAACATCCAGCGCCACCTGCAGTTGTGTACTGGAACTAACGGAACAGTACCAGATAATAATCAAAATTAATTAATC
>NW_016985858.1:0-930 GCF_001483705.2 Eufriesea mexicana | reverse complement strand
GCTGCTATAGCTTGGTGATTAGATCGCCTATCGCCTGCAATCGAATGGCAAGCACAGCCATCTTCTTGCCAGAGAATAGGCATATTCAAGCTCTTTATTCTGTTACAGCTTGGAGAATAGGTCGCGTAACGCCTGCAACCAATGGCAAGTACAGCCATCTTCATGCCAGAGAATTGGTCTATTCAAAATCTAAAACCTGTTATAGATTGGTGAATAGATCGCCTAACGCCATCAATCCAATGGCATGTACAGCCATCTACTTGCCAGAGAATAAGTCTATTCAAAATCTAGAAGCTGCCATATTTGGTTATAAGATCACATAACGCCTGCAATCCAATGGCAAGTACAGCCATCTACTTGCCAGAGAATAGGTCTATACAAAATCTATAACCTGCTATATCATGGTAAATAGACCGCCTAACGCCTTCAATCCAATGGCAAATACATCCATCTACTTGCCAGAGAATTGGTCTATTCAAAATCTATAATCTGTTATATCTTATTGAATACGTCGCCCAACGCATTCAATCCAATGGCAAGTACATACTTCTACTTGCCAGAAAATAGGTGCATTCAAAATCTATAATCTGTTGTAGTTTGGTGAATAGATCGCCTAACGCCTTCAATCCAATGGCAAGTGCAGCCATCTACTTGCCAGAGAATAAGTCTACTCAAAATCTATAAGCTGTCATATTTGGATATAAGATCACATAACGCCTGCAATCCAATGGCAAGTACAGCCATCTACTTGCCAGAGAATAGGTCTATTCAAAATCTATAACCTGCTATATCATGGTAAATAGACCGCCTAACGCCTTCAATCCATTGGCAAGTAGAGATATCTACTTGCCAGAGAATAGGTCTATACAAAATCTGTAACCTGTTGTAGCTTGGAGAATAGATCGCCTAACGCCTTCAATCCAATGGCAA
>NW_016985857.1:0-775 GCF_001483705.2 Eufriesea mexicana | reverse complement strand
AGATTCTATAGCAGTGCAAAGCCCATAGCACGCCAATAGAATCTTTCCTCCTTACCTATGCAAACAAGTTATCTCACCACGAAATAAGTGGAAAATGGCAACAAAATTGAATTTTCCACGAAGATAGAATAGCATTGCAATGCCTAAAGCACGCCAATAGTATCTATCCACCTTATATATGCGAGAAAGTTAACTCACCACGATATTAACCGAAAATCTCAAAAAACTGAATTTTCCAACCACAGTCTTCAACATTGCATTGTCTATAGCACGCCAATAGAATCTACCCTGCTTATTTAGGCATAAAAGGCACCTCACCACGATAATAGTCGAAACTGATAATAGTATTGAACTTTCCAGTCAGATTATATAGCATTGCAAAGCCTATAGTACGCCAATAGTATCTTTTCTCCTTACCTATGCAAGGAAGATAGCTCACCACGCAATTAGTCGAAAATGTCAATAAAATTGAATTTTCCAGGAAGATTCTTTTGCATTGCAATGCTTATAGCACGCCAATAGGATCTATCCTACTTATATGTGCGAGAATTATCCTACTTATATGTGCGAGAATGTTATCTCACCACGATATTAGCCGAAAATGTTAATAAAATTGAATTTTTCAACCACACTCTATATCATAGCATTGTCCACAGCACGCCAATAGAATCTACCCTGCTCATTTAAGCAAGAAAGATAGCTCACCACGATTATAGTCGAAACTGTCAACAATATTGAACTTTCCAGCAAGATTCTATAGCATTGCAAGGCCTAT
>NW_016985856.1:0-479 GCF_001483705.2 Eufriesea mexicana | reverse complement strand
TTACACATCAGTGCGGTGGATTTCTGCGTCCTACTGTGCTCAAGTATAGTCCCCTTTGCGCTGGATAGGTGAGCAATAGCGGTCTAGGCACGTTAGGTTGTGTTATGTTACGTTTGGTTGTGTTATGTTTGGTTAGGTTAGGAAAGGATAGCTTTGACTTTTGTGCTGTACACTGCTATACGGTGGTATTCTGCGCTCCTCTCGGGTCTAATAGGCCATGCCTTGCACGGGGATACCAGAAAGCTCGGCCGCGGCACTATTGTTTCAGTTACGTCACGTTTGGTTTGGTCAAGTGCGGGTAGCTTTGATATTACTACCATACCCTGCGATTCTATGGATTTCTGCGCTCTCGTCTCCTCTAATATGTTGTGCATAGCGATTGGGAGCCCAGCGATAGTGTACTCGGCACTCTATGCATCGTTAGCCAGCGTTAGGTTATGTTAGGTTAGGATGTGTTGGGTTAGGTTTTCTTAGACTTT
>NW_016985855.1:0-534 GCF_001483705.2 Eufriesea mexicana | reverse complement strand
TGCGCATGCCTGCAATCGTGGTCGCGGCACGTTAGCTTGGGTTAGGTCATGTTCTGTTATATTTCGATTGGCAAGATTAGGAAGTGATAGCTTTGACTTTTGCGATATACACAGCAGTTCGGTGGGTTTTCGCGCTCTACGGGGCTCTAGTATGTTCAGCTTGGCACTGATTAAGCCAGCAATAATGTTCTCGGTACGTCAGTCAGAGGCAGGTTACTTTCGGCTAGGATACGCATGTCTGGGTTGGGTTTGAATAGATGAGAGTTTCGCGGATCACACTGATATTCGGTGGATTTCTACGCTCTATATTGCTCTACTATACACTGTTCGACTCTCGGGATCCGAGCAGTAGCTGTATGGCACGTTAGGCTGTGTTAGGTTATGTTTGGTTTGGATATGTTAGGCTATTTTGGTTAGGACAGCTTTGACCTTCGTGCTATATGCTGTCATTCGGTAGATCCGTGCCATCTTGTGTGCTATACTCCAATCTGCTTGGCCCCGTATCGGCCAGCAGTGGTGGTCACGGCACGTTTG
>NW_016985854.1:0-325 GCF_001483705.2 Eufriesea mexicana | reverse complement strand
GTGAGCTATCTTCCTTACATATATATGGAGGAAAGAATCTATTGGCGTGCTATAGGCATTGCAAAGCTATATAATACGGCTGGAAAATTCAATTTCATTGACATTTTCGACTAATATTGTGGTGAGACACCTTTCTTGCATAAATAAGAAGGAATAATTCTATTGGCGTGCTATATCCCTTGCAGTGATACTGAATGTGGTTGGAAAATACAAATTTATTTCCATTTTCGACTAATATCGTGGTGAGCTATTTTTCTTTCAGAAATAAGGAGGAAGGATCCAATTGGCGTGCTATAGCCCTCGCAATGCTATAGAATATGGATGG
>NW_016985853.1:0-533 GCF_001483705.2 Eufriesea mexicana | reverse complement strand
ACTCGAATCTGGGGAGGACAGCAATAGTGGTCGCGTCACGTTATTTTGTGTCATGTTATGTTTTGTTATGTTACGTTTTGCTAGGTTAGGAAAGGATTGATTTGACTTTTGTGCTGTACGCAATCATTTGGTCGACATCAGCGCTCTACTGTTCTCTAATATGTACTGCTTGGCACTATGTAGGCCAGAGATAGAGGTCTATGCTCGTTAGGGTTAGTGATTCTACGTTTGGCTGTGTTAGGTTAGGTCATGTTGGGACAGGATATCTTTAACTTTTGTACTGTACAGTGCTATACGGTTTCCTTCCGCGCTCCACCGTGCTCTAGTGTATTCTGCTTGGCCGTGCGAAGGCCAGCGATAGTGGTCTCGGTGCGTTAAGTTAGGTTAAGTTGCGTTCTGTTATATTTCGTTTGTAGAGGTTAGGACAGGATAGCTTCGGCTTTTGTACTATAAACGGCTATGCTGTTTATTTCTGCGCTCTAATGTGCTATAATATGTTCTGCTGGGCTCTGGGGAGGCCAGAGATGGAGGTC
>NW_016985852.1:329-669 GCF_001483705.2 Eufriesea mexicana | reverse complement strand
GTTACGTTAATTTAGGTTAGGTTAGGTCAGGTTACGTTACGTTACGTTAGGTGAGGTTCGGATGGGTATAATTTGGTTGGGGTTGGTTGGTTTGGGTTGAGTTGGTTTGGGTTAAGTTAGGTTAGGTTAGATTAGGAGACGTTAGGTGAGGTTAAGTTAGGATAGGTTCGCATAGATAAAGTTTTGTTAGGTAGGTTAGGGTGCGTTTTGTGAGGTTAGGTTAGGTTATGTTACGTTGGGTTTGGTTGGTTTGGGTTGAGTTGGTTTGGGTTAGGTTAGGTTAGGTTAGACTTGGTGTTGTTAGGTTAGGTTAAGTTAGCATAGGTTCGCATAGATAAAG
>NW_016985852.1:0-318 GCF_001483705.2 Eufriesea mexicana | reverse complement strand
GTTAGGTTACGTTGGGGTTGTTTGGCTTGGGTTTGTTTGGTTTGGGTTAGGTTAGGTTAGGATAGATTAGGTGATGCTTGGTCAGGTTAAGTTAGGATAGGTGAAGTTAGGTAAGGTTAGGTTTCGTAGAGTGTGGTTGGGTTATGTTAGTTTGGGTTAGGTTAGGTTTTGCTAGGTTACGTTTGGATAGGTCGGGTTAGGTTAGGTTAGGTTCGGTTAGGTTACGTTGGGTTGGGTAGGTTTGGTTTGGATTGCTCTAGGTTTGGTTACATTAGGTTAGGTTAGGTTAGGTTGAGTTAGTTAGTTTGGGTTAGGTTA
>NW_016985851.1:0-568 GCF_001483705.2 Eufriesea mexicana | reverse complement strand
ATCTCCTGTGCTCTCATATTTCCTGCTGGGCTCTGGGGATGCCAGCAATGGTGGTGTCAGGCATGTTGGGCTGAGTTACGTTGCGCTTGGTTACATTACGTTTGGTTATGTTAGGAATGACCGGATTGCTTTGACTTTTGTGCTATGCACCACTTTTCGGAGGATTTCTACTCTCTACTGCGCTCTAGTACGTTGCGCTTGGCTATGGGGAGGTCAGCAGTAATGCCCTCGGCACGTTAACTGTAGCTCTGTTACGTTCGGTTATGTTACGTTTTGTTTGGTTAGGATAGGGTAGCTCGGACTCTTGTGCTGTACACAGCTAAACTGTGGATTTCTGCGCTCTGTGCACTACTAATATGTTCTGCTTGGCTCTGTGGAGGACAGCAACACATGTCCTTGCACGTTAGGCTGAGTTATGCAACATGTGGTTACGTTTCGTTTGGTTAGAATACTATAGGATAGCCTTGAATTTAGTGCTATACTCTGCTATTGGATGGACTTCTGTGTTCTACTGCGGTCTAATATATTATCCGTAGCTCTTGGGTAGCCAGAAATATTGGCCCCGGCA
>NW_016985850.1:19689-20437 GCF_001483705.2 Eufriesea mexicana | reverse complement strand
GGCTGTTGAGGTCAATTCACTTCAGATCAGGTCATGTCATATAAGGTCAGTTCAGTTCAGGTTAGGTCAGGTCGGGTCTGGTGAGGGCAGGTCAGGTCAGGTCAGATCTTGTCAGCTCAGGTCATGTCAGGTCAGGTCTGATAATGTCAGTTCTGGTCAGTTAAGGTCAGGCCAGGTCAGGCGAGGCCAGGTCGTGTCAGGTCAGTTCAGGCGAGGTCAGTCAGGTCAGATCAGGGCAGGTAAGGTCGGTTAAAGTCAGGACAGGTCAGGTCAGGTCAGGTAACCTCAGCTCAGGTGAGGTCAGGTCAGGTCAGGTCAGATGCTGGCAGTTCATGTCAGTTCAGGTCAGGCCAGGTCAGGTCTGGTAAGGTCAGGTCTGGTCAGGCCAAGTCAGGTCAGGTCGGGACATGTCAGGTCAGGTAAAGTCAGGCCATGCCAGATCATGTCTGGTCAGGTCAGGGCTGTTGAGGTCAATTCACTTCAGATCAGATCATGTCATATCTGGTCAGGTCAGGTCAGGTCATGCCAGGCAAGGTCGGGTCTGGTGAGGTCAGGTCAGGTCAGGTAAGGTCAGGTCAGCACAGGTCATGTCAGGTCAGGGGTCATATGATGTCATTTCTGGTCAGGCAAGGTCAGGTCAGATCAGGTCATGTCATGTCACGTCAGGTCAGGTCAGGTCAGGTCAGGTCGGGTCAGGTCAGGTCAGGTCAGGTAGGGCCAGGTCAGGCCAGGCGAGGCCAGGTCGTGT
>NW_016985850.1:10232-15517 GCF_001483705.2 Eufriesea mexicana | reverse complement strand
ATGTAGGTTCAGGTCAGTTCAGGTCAGGCCAGGTCTGGCAAGGTCAGGTGAAGTCAGGTCAGGTCATGCCAGGTCAGGTCAGATCAGGTCAGGTCAGGTCAGATCAGTCGGGTAAGGTCAGTTCAGGACAGGTCTGGTTAGGTCAGGTCAGGTCAGGTCAGGTCAGGTCGGGACAGGTCAGGTCAGGTCAGGCCAGGTCAGGCCAGGTCAGGCCAGGTCAGGCCAGGTCAGGCCAGGTCAGGCCAGGTCAGGCCAGGTCAGGCCAGGTCAGGCCAGGTCAGGCCAGGTCAGGCCAGGTCAGGCCAGGTCAGGCCAGGTCAGGCCAGGTCAGGCCAGGTCAGGCCAGGTCAGGCCAGGTCAGGCCAGGTCAGGCCAGGTCAGGCCAGGTCAGGCCAGGTCAGGCCAGGTCAGGCCAGGTCAGGCCAGGTCAGGCCAGGTCAGGCCAGGTCAGGCCAGGTCAGGCCAGGTCAGGCCAGGTCAGGCCAGGTCAGGCCAGGTCAGGCCAGGTCAGGCCAGGTCAGGCCAGGTCAGGCCAGGTCAGGCCAGGTCAGGCCAGGTCAGGCCAGGTCAGGCCAGGTCAGGCCAGGTCAGGCCAGGTCAGGCCAGGTCAGGCCAGGTCAGGCCAGGTCAGGCCAGGTCAGGCCAGGTCAGGCCAGGTCAGGCCAGGTCAGGCCAGGTCAGGCCAGGTCAGGCCAGGTCAGGCCAGGTCAGGCCAGGTCAGGCCAGGTCAGGCCAGGTCAGGCCAGGTCAGGCCAGGTCAGGCCAGGTCAGGCCAGGTCAGGCCAGGTCAGGCCAGGTCAGGCCAGGTCAGGCCAGGTCAGGCCAGGTCAGGCCAGGTCAGGCCAGGTCAGGCCAGGTCAGGCCAGGTCAGGCCAGGTCAGGCCAGGTCAGGCCAGGTCAGGCCAGGTCAGGCCAGGTCAGGCCAGGTCAGGCCAGGTCAGGCCAGGTCAGGCCAGGTCAGGCCAGGTCAGGCCAGGTCAGGCCAGGTCAGGCCAGGTCAGGCCAGGTCAGGCCAGGTCAGGCCAGGTCAGGCCAGGTCAGGCCAGGTCAGGCCAGGTCAGGCCAGGTCAGGCCAGGTCAGGCCAGGTCAGGCCAGGTCAGGCCAGGTCAGGCCAGGTCAGGCCAGGTCAGGCCAGGTCAGGCCAGGTCAGGCCAGGTCAGGCCAGGTCAGGCCAGGTCAGGCCAGGTCAGGCCAGGTCAGGCCAGGTCAGGCCAGGTCAGGCCAGGTCAGGCCAGGTCAGGCCAGGTCAGGCCAGGTCAGGCCAGGTCAGGCCAGGTCAGGCCAGGTCAGGCCAGGTCAGGCCAGGTCAGGCCAGGTCAGGCCAGGTCAGGCCAGGTCAGGCCAGGTCAGGCCAGGTCAGGCCAGGTCAGGCCAGGTCAGGCCAGGTCAGGCCAGGTCAGGCCAGGTCAGGCCAGGTCAGGCCAGGTCAGGCCAGGTCAGGCCAGGTCAGGCCAGGTCAGGCCAGGTCAGGCCAGGTCAGGCCAGGTCAGGCCAGGTCAGGCCAGGTCAGGCCAGGTCAGGCCAGGTCAGGCCAGGTCAGGCCAGGTCAGGCCAGGTCAGGCCAGGTCAGGCCAGGTCAGGCCAGGTCAGGCCAGGTCAGGCCAGGTCAGGCCAGGTCAGGCCAGGTCAGGCCAGGTCAGGCCAGGTCAGGCCAGGTCAGGCCAGGTCAGGCCAGGTCAGGCCAGGTCAGGCCAGGTCAGGCCAGGTCAGGCCAGGTCAGGCCAGGTCAGGCCAGGTCAGGCCAGGTCAGGCCAGGTCAGGCCAGGTCAGGCCAGGTCAGGCCAGGTCAGGCCAGGTCAGGCCAGGTCAGGCCAGGTCAGGCCAGGTCAGGCCAGGTCAGGCCAGGTCAGGCCAGGTCAGGCCAGGTCAGGCCAGGTCAGGCCAGGTCAGGCCAGGTCAGGCCAGGTCAGGCCAGGTCAGGCCAGGTCAGGCCAGGTCAGGCCAGGTCAGGCCAGGTCAGGCCAGGTCAGGCCAGGTCAGGCCAGGTCAGGCCAGGTCAGGCCAGGTCAGGCCAGGTCAGGCCAGGTCAGGCCAGGTCAGGCCAGGTCAGGCCAGGTCAGGCCAGGTCAGGCCAGGTCAGGCCAGGTCAGGCCAGGTCAGGCCAGGTCAGGCCAGGTCAGGCCAGGTCAGGCCAGGTCAGGCCAGGTCAGGCCAGGTCAGGCCAGGTCAGGCCAGGTCAGGCCAGGTCAGGCCAGGTCAGGCCAGGTCAGGCCAGGTCAGGCCAGGTCAGGCCAGGTCAGGCCAGGTCAGGCCAGGTCAGGCCAGGTCAGGCCAGGTCAGGCCAGGTCAGGCCAGGTCAGGCCAGGTCAGGCCAGGTCAGGCCAGGTCAGGCCAGGTCAGGCCAGGTCAGGCCAGGTCAGGCCAGGTCAGGCCAGGTCAGGCCAGGTCAGGCCAGGTCAGGCCAGGTCAGGCCAGGTCAGGCCAGGTCAGGCCAGGTCAGGCCAGGTCAGGCCAGGTCAGGCCAGGTCAGGCCAGGTCAGGCCAGGTCAGGCCAGGTCAGGCCAGGTCAGGCCAGGTCAGGCCAGGTCAGGCCAGGTCAGGCCAGGTCAGGCCAGGTCAGGCCAGGTCAGGCCAGGTCAGGCCAGGTCAGGCCAGGTCAGGCCAGGTCAGGCCAGGTCAGGCCAGGTCAGGCCAGGTCAGGCCAGGTCAGGCCAGGTCAGGCCAGGTCAGGCCAGGTCAGGCCAGGTCAGGCCAGGTCAGGCCAGGTCAGGCCAGGTCAGGCCAGGTCAGGCCAGGTCAGGCCAGGTCAGGCCAGGTCAGGCCAGGTCAGGCCAGGTCAGGCCAGGTCAGGCCAGGTCAGGCCAGGTCAGGCCAGGTCAGGCCAGGTCAGGCCAGGTCAGGCCAGGTCAGGCCAGGTCAGGCCAGGTCAGGCCAGGTCAGGCCAGGTCAGGCCAGGTCAGGCCAGGTCAGGCCAGGTCAGGCCAGGTCAGGCCAGGTCAGGCCAGGTCAGGCCAGGTCAGGCCAGGTCAGGCCAGGTCAGGCCAGGTCAGGCCAGGTCAGGCCAGGTCAGGCCAGGTCAGGCCAGGTCAGGCCAGGTCAGGCCAGGTCAGGCCAGGTCAGGCCAGGTCAGGCCAGGTCAGGCCAGGTCAGGCCAGGTCAGGCCAGGTCAGGCCAGGTCAGGCCAGGTCAGGCCAGGTCAGGCCAGGTCAGGCCAGGTCAGGCCAGGTCAGGCCAGGTCAGGCCAGGTCAGGCCAGGTCAGGCCAGGTCAGGCCAGGTCAGGCCAGGTCAGGCCAGGTCAGGCCAGGTCAGGCCAGGTCAGGCCAGGTCAGGCCAGGTCAGGCCAGGTCAGGCCAGGTCAGGCCAGGTCAGGCCAGGTCAGGCCAGGTCAGGCCAGGTCAGGCCAGGTCAGGCCAGGTCAGGCCAGGTCAGGCCAGGTCAGGCCAGGTCAGGCCAGGTCAGGCCAGGTCAGGCCAGGTCAGGCCAGGTCAGGCCAGGTCAGGCCAGGTCAGGCCAGGTCAGGCCAGGTCAGGCCAGGTCAGGCCAGGTCAGGCCAGGTCAGGCCAGGTCAGGCCAGGTCAGGCCAGGTCAGGCCAGGTCAGGCCAGGTCAGGCCAGGTCAGGCCAGGTCAGGCCAGGTCAGGCCAGGTCAGGCCAGGTCAGGCCAGGTCAGGCCAGGTCAGGCCAGGTCAGGCCAGGTCAGGCCAGGTCAGGCCAGGTCAGGCCAGGTCAGGCCAGGTCAGGCCAGGTCAGGCCAGGTCAGGCCAGGTCAGGCCAGGTCAGGCCAGGTCAGGCCAGGTCAGGCCAGGTCAGGCCAGGTCAGGCCAGGTCAGGCCAGGTCAGGCCAGGTCAGGCCAGGTCAGGCCAGGTCAGGCCAGGTCAGGCCAGGTCAGGCCAGGTCAGGCCAGGTCAGGCCAGGTCAGGCCAGGTCAGGCCAGGTCAGGCCAGGTCAGGCCAGGTCAGGCCAGGTCAGGCCAGGTCAGGCCAGGTCAGGCCAGGTCAGGCCAGGTCAGGCCAGGTCAGGCCAGGTCAGGCCAGGTCAGGCCAGGTCAGGCCAGGTCAGGCCAGGTCAGGCCAGGTCAGGCCAGGTCAGGCCAGGTCAGGCCAGGTCAGGCCAGGTCAGGCCAGGTCAGGCCAGGTCAGGCCAGGTCAGGCCAGGTCAGGCCAGGTCAGGCCAGGTCAGGCCAGGTCAGGCCAGGTCAGGCCAGGTCAGGCCAGGTCAGGCCAGGTCAGGCCAGGTCAGGCCAGGTCAGGCCAGGTCAGGCCAGGTCAGGCCAGGTCAGGCCAGGTCAGGCCAGGTCAGGCCAGGTCAGGCCAGGTCAGGCCAGGTCAGGCCAGGTCAGGCCAGGTCAGGCCAGGTCAGGCCAGGTCAGGCCAGGTCAGGCCAGGTCAGGCCAGGTCAGGCCAGGTCAGGCCAGGTCAGGCCAGGTCAGGCCAGGTCAGGCCAGGTCAGGCCAGGTCAGGCCAGGTCAGGCCAGGTCAGGCCAGGTCAGGCCAGGTCAGGCCAGGTCAGGCCAGGTCAGGCCAGGTCAGGCCAGGTCAGGCCAGGTCAGGCCAGGTCAGGCCAGGTCAGGCCAGGTCAGGCCAGGTCAGGCCAGGTCAGGCCAGGTCAGGCCAGGTCAGGCCAGGTCAGGCCAGGTCAGGCCAGGTCAGGCCAGGTCAGGCCAGGTCAGGCCAGGTCAGGCCAGGTCAGGCCAGGTCAGGCCAGGTCAGGCCAGGTCAGGCCAGGTCAGGCCAGGTCAGGCCAGGTCAGGCCAGGTCAGGCCAGGTCAGGCCAGGTCAGGCCAGGTCAGGCCAGGTCAGGCCAGGTCAGGCCAGGTCAGGCCAGGTCAGGCCAGGTCAGGCCAGGTCAGGCCAGGTCAGGCCAGGTCAGGCCAGGTCAGGCCAGGTCAGGCCAGGTCAGGCCAGGTCAGGCCAGGTCAGGCCAGGTCAGGCCAGGTCAGGCCAGGTCAGGCCAGGTCAGGCCAGGTCAGGCCAGGTCAGGCCAGGTCAGGCCAGGTCAGGCCAGGTCAGGCCAGGTCAGGCCAGGTCAGGATCAGTCAGGTCAGGTCAGTTCAGTTCAGTTCAGGTCAAGTTATGTCAGGTCAGGTCAGGTCTGGTAAGGTCAGGCCAGGCCAGATCATGTCCAGTCAGGTCAGGTCAGTTCAGGTCAGTTCACTTCAGATAAGCTCATGTCATGTCAGATCAGGTCAGGTCAGGTCAGGTCGGGACAGGTCAGGTAAGGTCAGTTCAGGTCAGGTCAGGTCAGGCCAGATCGGTCAGGTATGGTCAGGACATGTCAGGCCAGGTAAGGCCAGTTCAGGTCAGGTCAGTACAGGTCAGGTCATGTCAGGTCAGGTCAGGTCTG
>NW_016985850.1:0-1897 GCF_001483705.2 Eufriesea mexicana | reverse complement strand
TATTATATTCTCCGCGGCTCTTCGGAGGTCTGCAACAGTTTACCCGGCCCAATATGTTTAGTTATTCTGCCTTCGATTAGGTTAGGTTGGGTCAGGTTATGTCAGGATATCGCCGACTTTTGCTATATACTTTGCCATTCGGTGAATTTCTGCGCCCTACTGTGCACTAATATGCTCTGATGAGCTTTGTGGATGCCAGCAATGGTGGTCTCCGCGGGTGAGTTTGAGCTACGTTACGTTTGGACAGGTTAGGTTGGTTTGCCAGGATAGCTATGACTTTTCTGTTATGCCCTGCCGTTCCTTGGGCTTCTGCGATCTTCTCTCCCCTAATATGATCCTCTTGGCTATAGCGATGTCAGCGGAAGCGTTCTTGATACGTTAGGTTGGATTGGGGTACGTTTGGTTAAGTTAGGTTTGGCCAGATTCGAATGGGATGGCTTCGATTTTTGTGCTATACACTGATATTCGGTGGATTTCGGCGCGCGATATTGCTCTATCACACTCTGCTTGGTTCCTCTGCGGCCAGCAACAGTGGCCGTGGCCCGTTAGTTTCAGTTATGTTACGTTTGGTAACGTTCAGTTGGAAAGGTTTGGGTAGGATAGCTCTAACTTTCGTGCGATACACTCTTGTTCCGAGGTTTCCGGCGCTCTACTGTACTCTACAGTAATCTGCTTGGCCTTGGGGAGTCCAGCAATACTGGTCGCTGCAAGTTATATTGAGTTTAGCTCGTTTGGTTCGGTTAGGTTATGGCATTTTAGGTAAGGATATCCTTGAATTTGGTACTTCACACTGCAGGGCGCCAGACTCCTGCGACCTATTGTGCTCTAGTGTATTATGCTTGGCTCTCGGAAGGTCAGCAACAGTGGTCTAGGGCCGTTAGGTTGTGTTAGGTTACGGCTGGTCATGTTGTGTTTGGTTCGGATAGGCCAGGATAACTTTTACTTTTGTGCTCTACACTGCTATTTGGTTATCTTCTGCGCTCTACAGTGAACTAATATGTTCTGCTTGGCTCTTGGGAAACCAGCTATTGTGGTCTCGGCGCGTCATGTTGTGAGAGGTTACGTTTTGTTGGGTAATGTTGTGTCAGGGCAAGCTAGGATATCTTAGACTTTTGTGCAATACACAGCAATGCGTCATATTTCTGCGCTCTACTGTGCTATAGTACATTCTGCTTGGTTCTGTGAAGGCAAGCAATAGCGGCCGCGGGGTGCTAGGTTTAGTTATGTTATGTTCTGTAACGTTGCGACTGGTTAGGTTAGAACAGGATGGCCTGGAATTTTGTGCTCTGCACTGCTATTCGGTTGTCTTCTGCGACCTACAGTGACCTAATGTGTCCCGCTTGCCACTGGAGAAGCCAACAGTAGTGTTGCCGGCACGTCATGTTGAGTTAGGCTACGTTTGGTTAGGGTGACGCTTACTTCTGCGTTTTACACGGCTTTCCGGTGGATTTCTGCTCTGTAGGTTGCTCTACAAGCCACTGCTTGGTTCTGGGGAAGCCAGCAATGGTCTTCGTGGCATGTGTGCTTGAGGTAGGTTACGTTTTGTTAGGTTAGGTTAGGTAAAATTTGGTTCGGATGGCTTCGACTCTTGTGCTGTACACTAATATTCGGTGGATTTCTGCGCTCTACTCTGCGCTAGTATATTCTGATTGGCTATAGAGAGTCCAGCAGTGGAGGCCTCAGCACGTTAGGCTGAGATTGGCTGCGTACGGTTATTTACGCTTGGTTGTGTTAGGATAAGGTGGCTTTGACTACTGTGATATGCACTGCGATTGTATGAATTGCTGCACTCTACTCACCTCTAACATGTTCCGCCTGGCTCTGATAAGGGCAGCAATGGTGGTCTCGGCACGTAAGTATGAGTTACGCTACGTTGGGTTATGTTATGTTTGGTTAG
>NW_016985849.1:0-1280 GCF_001483705.2 Eufriesea mexicana | reverse complement strand
ATCTTTCCTCCTTATTTATGCAAGATAGTTAGCTCTCCACGATATTTGTCAAAAATGTCAATAGAATTAAGTTTTCCAGCTAGATTCTACTGCACTGCAATGGCTACAACAATCCAGAAGAATCTTTCCAACTTCCTTAGGTCAGGATGTTTGCTCACCACGATATTAGTAAAAAATGTCAAAAAATTGAATTTTCCAGCAAGATTCTATAGCATTGCAAAGCCTATACCACGCCAATGGAATCTTCCCTCCTTATTTATGCGCGAAAGCTAGCGCACCACGATATTAGCCGAACATATCAATAAAACTGAACTTTCCAGCCAGATTCTATAGTATGGAAACGGCTATAGCACGCCAATAGATTCTTTCCACCTTGTTTATGCAACAAGTATATCTCGCTAGGATATTAGTCGAAAATGTCATTAAAATTGAATTTTCCAACCAGATACTATAACATTGTAATGGTTATAGTTTGCCAATATAATCTTTCCTCCTGATTTATGGAAGAAAGATGGCTCAGAACCATATTAGTCGAAAATATCTATAAAATTGAATCTGCCAGGCACATTCTATATCATTGCAATGGTTATAGCACGCCAAAGGAAACTTTCCTCCTTATTTATGCAAGAAAGTTAGCTCATCTCGATATTAGTCGAAAATGTCAATAAAATTCAATCTGCCATGCACATTCCATATCATTGCAATGGTTATAGCACGCCAAAAGAATATTTCCTCCTTATTTATGCAATAATGGTTGCGCACCAAAATATTATACGAAAATGTCTATAAAATTGAATTTTCCGGCCAGATTCTATATCATTGCAACGGCTATAGCTTGCCAATAGAATCTTTCCTCCTTACTTATGCAAGGAAGATATTTCACCACGACATTAGTCGAAAATGACAATAAAATTGAATTTTCCAGGACGATTCTATATCATTGCAATGTCTACAGCTCGTCAGTAGAATCTCTCCTCCTTATTTATGCATGATAGTTTGCTCCCTACGATATTAGCCGAAAATGTCAATAAAATTGATCTTTACAACAACATTCTATATCATTGCAATGTCTATAGCACGCCAATAGAACATAAACTCTTTATTTATGCAAGAAAGGTAGCCCACCACGATATTAGTTGAAATTGTCAATAAAATTGAACTTTCCAGCCAGATTCCAGTGCACTGCGATGAATATAGCACGCCAAAAGAATCTTTCTTCCTTATTTATGCAAGATAGATAGGTCACCACGATATTAGTCGAAAATGTCAATAAAATTCGA
>NW_016985848.1:0-302 GCF_001483705.2 Eufriesea mexicana | reverse complement strand
GTTAGGATATCTACCACTCTTGTGATATACACTGCAATGGTGTGTATTACTGCGCTTTACTGCACCCTGGCATACCCGGCGTGGCTATCTGCAGGGCGGTAATAGTGTTATTGGCACGTTAGAATGAGACATTCCTGGCATACCCGGCGTGGCTATCTGCAGGGCGGTAATAGTGTTATTGGCACGTTAGAATGAGATATGCTACGCTTGTTTACGTTTCGTTTGGTACGATTTGGACTCATAGCTTCGACTTTTGTGGTACATAATGCTATGCGGTCAATTTCTGCGCACCACTGTGCTCT
>NW_016985847.1:0-330 GCF_001483705.2 Eufriesea mexicana | reverse complement strand
TTATAGACCTTGAATAGGCCTATTCTCTGGCAAGTAGATTGCTGTGCTTGCCATTGGATTGCAAGCGATAAGCTATCTAATCACCAAGCTATGGTAGCTTATAGGTTTTGAATAGACTTTTTCTCTGGCAAGTAGATGGCTGCTCTTGCCATTGGTTGAAGACGTTAGGCGACCTATTCTCCAAGCTATAACAGATTGTAGATCTTGAATAGGCCTATTGTCTGGAAAGTAGATGGCTGCACTTGCCATTGGATTGAAGGCGTTAGCCGATCTGTTCTCCAAGCTATAACAGGTTATAGATTTTGAAGAGGCCTATTCTATGGCAAGTAG
>NW_016985846.1:377-579 GCF_001483705.2 Eufriesea mexicana | reverse complement strand
TTGGGTGCTATACCCGTTGCAGTGCTATAGAATCTGGCTGGAAAATACAATTTTACTGACATTATCTTATAATGTCGTTGTGAGTTACCTTTCTTGCATAAATACGGAGGAAAAATTCCATTGGCGTACTTTTGGCATTCCAAAGCTATTGAATCAGGCTGGAAAGATTAATTTTATTGACATTTTCGAATAATATCGTGGT
>NW_016985846.1:0-239 GCF_001483705.2 Eufriesea mexicana | reverse complement strand
GCTAACTTTCTTGCGTAAATAAGGAGGAAAAATTCCATTGGCGTGCTACAGCCATAGCAATGCAATAGAATCTGGCTGGAAAACGCAATTTTATAGACATTTTCGGATAGTATTGTGGTGAGCTAAGCTCCATGGATAAATAAGGAGGAGATATTCTATTGGCGAGCTATGGCCAATGTAATGCTGCAGAACCTGTCTGGAGATTTCAGTTTCAATCACATATACGTCTATTGTCGTGG
>NW_016985845.1:0-602 GCF_001483705.2 Eufriesea mexicana | reverse complement strand
TCAATTTTATTGACATTTTCGACTAATATCGTGGCGAGTAAACTTTCTCGCATAAATAAGGAGGAAAGATTCGATTGGCGTGCTATAGGCTTCGCAATGCTACAGAATCTTGCTGGAAAGTTCAATATTATTGGCAGTTTGGACTATTATCGCGGTGAGCTTTCTTTCCTGCCTAAATTAGCAGGGAAGCTTCTATTGGCGTGCTATAGACATTGCAATGCTGCAGAATCTGGCTGGAAGATTCAATTTTAATGACATTTTCGGCTAATATCGTGGCGAGTAAACTTTCTCGCATAAATATGGAGGAAAGATTTTATTGGCGTGCTATAGGCTTCGCAATGCTACAGAATCTTGCTGGAAAGTTCAATATTATTGACAGTTTCGACTATTGTCGTGGTGAGCTTTCTTTCTTGCCTAAATTAGCAGGGTTGATTCTATTGGCGTGCTGTAGACATTGCAATGCTGCGGAGTCTGGCTGGAAAGTTCAATTTTATTGAGATTTTCGAATAATATTGTGGTGCGTTACCTTTCTTGCATAGATAAGGAGGAAAGATTCTTTTGGCGTGCTATAGCCATTGCAATGACATAGAATGTTCCTGGCA
>NW_016985844.1:0-556 GCF_001483705.2 Eufriesea mexicana | reverse complement strand
GCATTTGCTGTCTCGGCACGTTAGGTTTAGTTAGGCTACGTTTGGCTATGTTCTGATGGGCTGGGTTAGGTCTGTGTAGCTTTAACTTTTCAGATATACACTGGGATCCTATGGATTTCTGCGTCCTACTGTCCACTAATATGCTCTGCTTGGTTATGTGAAGGCCTGCAATAGTCCTCGCGGTACATTGGGTTGAGTTATGTTACGTTTGATTATGTTACGATTGGCTAGGTTAGCAGGCGATATCTTTGACTTTAGAGCTGTATCCTGCTATTAGGTGGATTTCTGCGTCCTGCAGTGCTCCGACATTTTAAGCTTGGCTATGGGGAGGCCAGCAATTGTGTTCTCGACATGTAACGTTGAGTCAGGGTACGTCGGGTTGGGATGGGTGAGGCTGCGTTAGGTTGGGGTAGCTTCAATTATTTGCAGCACACTGCTATTCGGTGGTCCTTTGCGCTCCACTGTGCTGAAGTATGTCCTTCTTGTTTCGGGTGGGGGGGGGGCAGGAATAGCGGCTTCGTCACGTTGATTTGTGTTAGGCTAAGTTTGGCTATGT
>NW_016985843.1:0-1676 GCF_001483705.2 Eufriesea mexicana | reverse complement strand
CGTTTGGTTAGGTTCGGTTTGATTATGTTTGGTTACGGTAGCTACGGCCTTCGTAATATGCACAGTTAATCGGTGGATTTCTTTGAACTACTCTTCTGTGCTGCTCTCTACTTGGCTCAGGGGAAGCCGGGAGCAGTGTTGGCTGCAGGTTATGTTGAGCTGAGCTGCGTTCAGTTAGGTTAGGTTAGGTCAGGCTAGGTTGGGATATCTTTGAGTTTTGTGCTATACACTGCTATTTCGTGGATTTCTACGTTACTCACTGTCCTACTATGCTCAGCTCGACTCCATGGATGGAAGCAGTCGTGTTCGCGGCACGTCACGTTGTTTCACGCTACGTTTGGTTAGGTAAGGTTAGGTATTGTTTGGCTAGGATAGCTACAACTTTTACACTATACACCGTTATTCTGTGGGCTTCTGCGCCATACAGTGCTCTGGTACATTCCTCTTGTCTCTGCGGCGGCGAGGAATGGTGGTCTCGCTAAGTTAGATTGAGTTATGTTATGTTACGTTTTGGCATGTTACGTTTGGCTGGGTTAGTATACGCTGCATTGACTTTTGTGACTTAGACTGCCTTTCGGTGGTCATCTGCGACATGCTGCGCTCTACTACACTCCTCTTTACCTCGGGGATGCCAGGAGCAGTGGCCGTGGCACGTCATGTTGTGTTATGCTGCGTTCGTTCATGTTAGATTAGGCCAGGTTATGCTAGGATGTCAACGGCTTTTGTGATTTTCACTGCAATGCAGTGGAGTTCTGCGCTCTACTGTGCCCTAGCATATTCAGCTTGTCTCTGTAGAGGCCAGCAATAGTGGTCTCGTCATGTTAGGTTGTGATAGGCTGCGTTTGGCTGTATTACGTTTGGCCGGGTTAGGATAGGTTACTTTGGCTATTGCGCTCTTCAGTGCTTTTCGGTGCATTTCTGCGCTCTAATGTGCACCAAAATGCTCTGCTGACCTCTGTGGAGGCCAGAAATATTGGTCTCGTCACCATATGCTTAGTTACACTACGTTTGGGTATGTTAGGTAAGGCCAGGTTATGTCAGTGTATGTCTGAACCTTGTGCTATGCACCGCAATGCGCTGGATTTCTGCGCTCTGCTGTGCTCTAGTCTGTTCTACTCGGATCAGGGGGGGCCAGCAATAGTGGCCTCGGCAAGTTGTGTTGAGTTATGCTAAGTTTGGTCGTACTGCGAGTGGTGACGTTAGGATAGGATAGTCTAGACTTTTATACTGTACACGGCTATCCGCGGATTTCGGCGCTCTACTGTGCTGTAGAATATTCTGCTTGGATCTTGGACGGCCAGCAACAGCGGTTTCCTCACGTTAGGTTGAGTTAGGTTACGTTTCCCTGTCTTACGTATAGTGGGGATAGGATGGGATGGTCCAGACCTATATGTTGTACATAGCTGTCCGCGGATTTATGCGCTCTACTGTGCTCCAGTATATTCTGCTTGGCTCTGGGTATACCAGCAGTAGTGGTCTCGGCACGTCTGGTTGGGTTGTGGTACGTGTGCTTATGTTACGCTTTGCTATCTAAGGATAGAGTAGCTTAGTCTTTTGTGCCATATGCTGCTATTCGGCGGATTTCTGTGTTCTACTGTGCTCTGGTAAATTCGGCTTGGCTCTGGGGAGAACATAAATGGTGGCCTCGGCGCGTTAGGTTTACGTAGGCTACGTTT
>NW_016985842.1:9666-10006 GCF_001483705.2 Eufriesea mexicana | reverse complement strand
CGAAAACAATTACTGGACTCCGCAGAGTCTAGCAGAGTATGAAAGAGAAATGGTGGGAGCAAAGGTCCACCGAACAGTAGTGTACGACACAAAAGTCACAGCTATCCTTTCTTTTTTTCCACGTGGAGGAAATCTTCCAAAGATACCCGTCCCCCTTAGGCGAGGGGGCGGGTTTATGTGAGATTTTCACCCACTAAAACCACCACGATGGCCAGCCCTTCGCATTTCGGTGCGCCCTGGACTTCGCGGCGACGAAATTGCCAGGACGCTCCCGCGACGCAACCGCAGTTCCCTCCCGGCGCGACGGGAAATCGCACCCCAAACGATCATGTCCATGCGC
>NW_016985842.1:0-2264 GCF_001483705.2 Eufriesea mexicana | reverse complement strand
AAACGTTTACTAGCTTACACTATCGTGCCGCGACCACGACTACTGGTCTCCACAGAGCCAAGCAAGACGTACTAGAGCAAAGTAGAGCGCCGAAATCCACTGAATGGCAATGTACAGCACCAAGGTTTAAGCTATTCTGACCAAACTTAGCACGACCCGTCGCAACCTAACGTAACCTGACTCATTATAACTCGTTGAGACAGCAATCGCTGTGCTTGCCAGAGCGTAGCTGAAATTTATAGTGCACTGTAGAGCGCAGTAGTACACCTAATAGCAGGCTATAGCACTAAAGGCATTGGTATCCTCTCCTAACATAGAGGATCGTAACGTAACCGAACGTATCCTAACTTACCACGACGTGCCGCGACCACAATTTTTGGCCTCCCCAGAGCCAAGCCAGGAATACTAGAGCGCAGTAGAGTGCAGAACGCCGCTGAGCAGCAGCGTAGAGGACAAAAGTTGAAGCTACCCTGACCAAGCTTTGCCGAAACAAACATAGCCGATCGTAACATGCCTCAACATGTCGTGCCGAGAAAACTAATGCTGGCCTCCCCAGAGCCAAGCTGAAAATATTAAAGGACTGTAGAGCGCCAAAATCCACCTAATAGCAGACTATAGCGCTACAGTAAAAGCTACCTTATCCTAACTTAGCCAACCGTAACATAACCAAACGTAAAATAACTCAACCTAACGTACCGAGACCGATATTTTTGTCCTCACCAATGCCAAGCTGGACATTCTACAGCACAGAAGAGCGCAGAAGTCCAGCGAATAGCAGCGACCAGCTTCAAAGTTAGAGCTATCCTGGCCAAACTTATCCTGATCCATCCTTACTGAACGTAACCTGACTCATCGTACCGAGCCGAGACCACTTTTGCTGGCCTCCTCAGAGACAAACCGAAAACATTAAAGTGTAGTAGGGAGCAAAAATCAACCTAATAGCAGACTATAGCACTAAAGTCAAAGCCATCCACTCCTAACATAACCAAACGTAGCATAACCAAACATTACCCAGCCAAACCTAACGTGCGGCGACCACTATTGCTGGCCTCTCCAGAGTCAAGCAGAACACGTTAGTGGAGAGTAGAACTCAGAAATCCATGTAGTCGGAGTGTTGATCAGAAAAGTCTATTCTACCCAAACCGAAACCAAACCACCTGTACATAACCGAACATGGCCTAACTGAACCTAATGTGCTGAGAACGCCATTGCTGCCTGTCTCAGAGTTAAGTAGGGCACACTAGTGCACAGCAGAGAGCACAAATCCACCGAATAGCAGTGTAGGGAACAAGAGTTAAAGCTATCTTTACCAAACGTAGCCTAACCCAACCTAAGCGAATGTAACATGACTCAACCTAACGTGCAGAATCTGCCATTGTTGCACTCCCCAGAGCCAAGCAGGACATGCTGGAGCACAGTAGAGTGCAGGGATCCAACAAATGGCAGTGAACAGCACAAAAGTTAAAGCTACCCTGTCCAAACATGGCTCATCCAACCTAACCGAACGTAACATGACAAATTATAACGTGCCGATACAACTATTGCTGGCATTGCCAGAGCCAGGAAGGAAATATTAGAGTACTGCAGGGCGCAGGAATCCACCTAACAGCAGACTATAGCACCAAAGTCCTAGCTATCCACTCCTAACCTAAGGAATCGTAATATAGCCAATCGTATCCTAGATTACACCTACGTGCCGCGACCGCTATTACTGGACTCCCCAGAGGCAAGCCGGAAATACCAGAGCACAGTCGAGTGCAGAAATCCACCGAATAGCAGCGTACAGCTTAAAAATTAGAACTATCGTGGCCAAACTTAGCCTGACCCAATATACCAGACGTAACATGACATATCACAACGTGCCGGGCCCACTATTGCTAGCCTTCCCAGGCGCAAGGTGATAGTATTAAAGCTCTGTAGGTAGCAGATATCCACATAACAGCAGATAATGGCACTGAAGTCAAAGTTATCCTTTCGTAACCTAACCAACCGTATCATAACCAAACGTATACTGACCTAAACAAACGTGCCGTGACCACTATTTCTGGCCTTCCCAGGGGCAAGCTGATAATATTAAAGCACTGTAGGGAGCATAAATCCACCTCATTGCAGACAACTGCATAAAAGTCAAAGCTATCCTCTCGTAACCCAACCAACCGTAGCATAGCCGAAAGTAGTATAACTCAACCTAACGTGACCCCACCACTACTCCTGGCCTCCACAGGGTCAAACGGATCACGCTAGTGGAGAGTGAACCGCAGAAA
>NW_016985841.1:0-659 GCF_001483705.2 Eufriesea mexicana | reverse complement strand
TATAGCACGCCAGTAGTATCTTTCCTCCTTACATATGCAAGAAAGCTAGGTCACCACGATATTAGTAGAAAATGTCAATAAAATTGAATTTTCGGGGTAGATTCTACAGCATTGTAATGGGTATAGCGTGCTAACAGAATCTTTCCTCCATATTTTTTCTAAGAAAGCTAGCTCACGACGATATTAATAGAAATTGTTGATAAAATTGAATTATCCAGAAAGGCTCTAAATTATTGCTATTATAGCATTGTAATGGCTATAGCACGGCGATAGTACCTTTCCTCCGTATTTATGCAAGAGAGTTACCTCACCACGATATGAGTCGAAAATGTCAATAAAGTTGAATTTTCGAGGCAGATTCTATAGCATTGCAATGGCTATAGACGGCCAATAGAATCTTACCTCCTTATTTATGCACGAAAGCTACCTCACCACGACATTAGTCGAAAATGTTAATAAATTTGCATTTTCGTGGCAGTTTCAAAAGCATTGTAATGGCTATAGCACGGCAATAGTATCTTTCCTCCTTATTTATACGAGAAAGATACCACACAACGATTTTAGACGAAATTGTTATTAAAAATGAATTTTCGAGACAGATTCTGTAGCATTGTAATGGCTATAGCACGGCAATAGTATCTTTCCTCCTTATTTATACA
>NW_016985840.1:0-911 GCF_001483705.2 Eufriesea mexicana | reverse complement strand
CACTGCGATACTATGAACTTCTGCGCTCTACTCTCCTCTAATATATTCTGCTTGGCTCTGGGGAGGCCAGCAATTATGGTCGCGTCGCGTCGGGTCGGGTTAAGCTATGTTCGGCCTTGTTACCTTCGGTTGGCTTTGGATATGGTAACCTCGACTGTTGTGCTGTGCACTGCGAATCTATGAATTCCTGCGCTCTACTCTCCACTAATACGAACAACTTGCCTCTAGGGAGTGCAGCAGTGGTAGTCTCGGCTCGTCAGGATGAGTTAGGATACGTTTGGTTACGTCATGTTTGGACATGTTAGGATATGACACCTTTGGCTTTTATGCTATACACGGCTATTCGGTGTGTTTATACGCTGTACTGTGCTCTAGTACATTCTGCTTTGCTCCGTGGAGTGTAGCAATAATGGTCTAGGCACGCTAGGGTGGGATATATTATGCTAGGATGCTTTACGTTTGGCTTGGATAGGACAGGAAATCACCGTCTTGTGTGCCGTACACTACGATTCTATGGTATTCTTTGTTCTACTCTCCTCTTATATGATGCGCTTGGCTCTGTGCATGTCAGCAACAGTGTTCGCGCCACGATAGGATGAGTTTGGTTGTTCGGTTGCGTTACGGTTGCTCAGGTTTGGAGGGCCTAGCTACGACTTTTGAGATGTACACTGATATTCAGCGGATTTATGTAATCTACTGTACTCTAACATACTCAGCTAGGCTTTTGGAGGACCTGCAATAGTGGTATCGGCACGTTACGTTGAGTTAGGCTACGTTCAGTAAGGTTGCGTTAGGTCAGATTGGGTAAGGGTTCCTTTGACTTCTGTGCTTCACACTGCAGTGCGGCAGATTTCTGCGCTCTGTCGTGCTCTAGTGTATTCTGCTTGGCTCTGTTGATGTCAGCAATAGTG
>NW_016985839.1:0-599 GCF_001483705.2 Eufriesea mexicana | reverse complement strand
ATGTATGGGTGTGTGGGTGTATGGATGTATGGATGGATGCATGTATGGGTGGGTGGTTGTGTGTATATGTGGATGTATATGTGTATGGATATTTGAATGTATGGAATGCGTGGATGTATCGAAGTGTGGGCGGATGTAAGGATGAATGTATAGGTGTATCTATGGATCTGTGTATTGTTGATGGTTTGCTGGATATATGTATGGATCGAAGGATATAAGTATCGATGGATGTATGGATGGGTAGATGTTTGGTTGTATGGATGGGTGGAAGTGTGGATGGATTGAGGTATGAATGGACGGATGTACGTATGTATGGGTGTGTGCGTGGATGAATGGTTGCGTGGATGGACGGAAGAATGAATGAATTAATGGGTGGATGAACGGATGCGTGTATGCGTGGATGGGTGTATGAATGAATGGATGCATGGATGGATGTATGTCTGGATGTTTGAATGGGTGTATGTATATATGTATGTATGGACGTATGGAAGAATATAAGTATGGAAGTATGGATGGATAGATGTATAGATCGATGTATGCATTAATGGGTGCTTGTATCGATCGATGTATGTATGGTTCGATGGATGTTTGGATGGGTG
>NW_016985838.1:0-754 GCF_001483705.2 Eufriesea mexicana | reverse complement strand
ATAAGGAGGAGAAATCCTATTGGCGTGCTATAGCCATTGCAATGCCATAGAATCTGCATGAAATATTCAATTTTATTGACATATTCAAATAATATCGTGGTCAGCTTACTTCGTTGCACAGATAAGGAGGAAAGGTTCTATTGGCGTGCAATAGCCATCGCCATATTCAATTTTATTGATATTTTCAAATAATATCTTGGTGAGCTAACTTTCTTGCCTAAATAAGGAGGAAAGAACCTGCTGACGTTTATAGCCATTGCAATGCTATATAATCTGGCTGAAAAATCAAATTTTAAAAACATTTTCTTCTAATATCTTTGTGAGCTAACTTTCTAGCCTAAATATGGAAGAAAGAAACTGTTGGCGTCCTATAGCCATTGCAATGCTATAGAATCTGGCTGGAAGTTCCAATTTTATTAACATTTTCTCCCAATATCGTGGTGAGATAACTTTCTTGCACCAATAAGGAGGAAAAATTCCGTTGTCGCGATATATCCGTAGTAGTGCTATAGTATCTGGATGGAAGATTCAATTTTACTGGCATTGTAGTCAAATATCGGGGTGTGCCAACTTTCTTGCGTAAATACGGAGGAAAAATTCCATTGGCGTACTATAGCCACTGCTGTGCAACAGAATCTGGCTGGAAAATATAATGATATTGACACGTTCGCCTATTATCGGGGTGAGCTAGCTTTCTTGCATAAATAGGGAGGAAAGATTCTATTGGCGTGCTATAGTCGTTGCAATGCTGTAG
>NW_016985837.1:0-397 GCF_001483705.2 Eufriesea mexicana | reverse complement strand
GTCGCAGAGCACAGCAGATCACAGACATACAGCTGATGGCAGTATATATCACGAAAGTCAAAACTTTCCTCACCAAACTTAGCCTAACCTAACCCAACCAAACGTAACCCAACTAAAACTAGCGTGCCGCGACCGCTATTGCTCGCCCTCACAGAGTTGAGTAGAGTATAGTAGAGAAATGTAGAGCGCAGAAATCCACCGGAGCGCAGTGTATGGCACAAAAGTCAAAGAAATTCTAACCATGCATTCCTAACGTACCATAACGCAACGTAAAATACCAAAAACTATCGTGTCGATACGACTATCACTGGCCACCCAAGAGCCAAGCACAACGTATTGGGGCGCAGTAGGGCGCAGGAATCCAACCAATGGCTGTGAATGGCACGAAAGTCTAAGA
>NW_016985836.1:0-2623 GCF_001483705.2 Eufriesea mexicana | reverse complement strand
TATTTTATTATAGTATATATATATTTTTAAGAAAGTTAATTTGATAGAAAAATTAAAAATTAATAATTTATCTCGTTAGATATTGTTATTTAATATTTCTGAAATTTTATGAAGAGATACGTAAGACATTTTATTATGGCTCTTCCTTGTTACATCAATTACATTGTAGTTTATAATTATTAACTGTATTGTGTGGTAATGGTTAATATAGATTTTGAACATATATGTGTTGATATAATAAAGGAGCGATGTCTGGGACAAGTATGCATGGGATACCAATATCTAATGGTTTCAGGTTATCATGATAAACGAGTATGCGTGTAATGATCGAGGTGTTGCGTGAATTGTGTATGTTCGTGTAATGTATGAAAGTAGAAAGAACGAACCAGAGAGATTGGGCATATATTAGTTCTAATTGAATTGTAATAGCAAAACTAGGTGTGAGCATGTAATTGCGAGAAATTAATTAGTTAATATTCATTTATTATATTTTATTTCAATATTGTATTTTAACTTAATATTTGCATTTGATCATTTATTTGTAATTAAATAAAGAATTCTTCTCATTGTTATTAATATTTCATCACCACTAACATATTGTCAAATATAACATAACTGTCGAATAACTAACATAATAAATTAACATAACGGACAAATTAAATGAAAACAATTAAAATTAAATTAATATATATTAATTAACAATTAAATTAATATAACTGTCAAATATATAATAATAATAATAATAATCATTTATTGCTATATTTATTTGTATGTACCATGTACGAGAACGCAACGAAAAGTTTGTATATTGCAGCAACAAATTGGAATAGGTTTGCTACACGATTGCAGTTGAAAAATAACAATCGTGAGACTTTTCTGCGAAACTGAGAAATGTTTTTGATACGTGTTGCGTTTAAAAAAATCATTTCTTGTGACATCGCTTAAGCCGCAATTTATTCGCGTGATTTATGGCAGCAATTTCATATGCGTTTTATACAAAAACCAATTTGTTACGTGACTACGATTGCTTTTATTCGCGGATTTCCCAATTTTGTCATTCGCTTTAAATAAAACATGGTTGCAAAAATGGAACAGCGAGGAAACGTTTTATTACACTAACCAGATATTATTGGAATTTTTCTGTCGATATTCCAAGATTCACCTTCAGGGCGAATCCACATTTTTTAAATAATCGAATTTCTGTATTTGTTATTTAAACAAAATATCGCGTAATTGGTGATATATGAGAATATAAAAAATATCTTTCCGTTCCAGGCTCGACTTTTAAAAATGTCTGGTTTGGAAATTCATTAAACGTGCTTGCATTCGTGTGTATTAAATAACAAATATAATAGTAATAATAACAACGTTTTATGTTACAATGTATTTTATAGCCAAAATATTTTATTATACACTTATCCATGTTTACAAATTAAATTCGTGTTATTAATTATGGAAATTTGCAATCAATTGAGTCTCATTGAATAAATAGTAATTCTTGTTAAGTAGAAATTTTACAAACTTTCAATTTTCTTAAAAACGCAATTTAATAATCACGAAAAAATTTTAACGTTTTCATGTCACATACACGTAAATTAATTTTTAAGATTGGAAACTTGGACTTGGTTAACATAGATGCATTATGAAGGTATACTATGTGGTGTTAGGACAGCGAATTTTTATCATTTTCATATCACATACATGTAAATTAATTGTTCAAATTCGAAATTTCGATTTAAAGGTATATATATGCAGTTGGTATATATTGTTAAAGTAGTGATCTTTAAAATCTATTTTACATTATATACATGTAAATTAATTGTTAAGATCCGAAATTTGGACTTGGTTAACAATGATGCATTATGGAGGTATACTATGTGCTGCCAGAATAGTGAATTTTTATCTTTTCCATATCACATACACGTAAATTAATTATTCAGATGCCAAACTTAGATTTGGTCAACAATGATGAATTTTGGGGGTATGCTATTGATGCTGTAACAACAGTGAATTTTCATCTTCTCCATATCACATAAAAGTAAATTAATTTAAAAAATTTTAAACTTGGACTATGTTAACAATGATGAATTATGGAGGTATACTATGTGCTACCAGAATAGTGAATCTTTATCTTTCTCATATCACGTACACGTAAATTAATTTTTAAGATTCGAAACTTAGATTTAAAGGTTACTATATGCTGTTAGAATAGGGATGTTCAAAATTTGTTTTACATTATATATAGATAAATTAATTTTTAAGATTCGAAATTTGGATTCGGTTTCCAATGATGAATTATGGAGGTATACTATGTGCTGTTAGAACAGCGATATTTGATATTTCTCACATTATATACATGTCAATTAATTGTTCAGATTCCAAATTTAGATTTAGACATGAATGATGAATTTTGGGAGTATACTATTTGTATTTAAATCAGCGATTTGTGATTTTCTTCACTTCATATAAATATAAATTAATTGTTAAGATCTTAAATTTACATTTCATTATATTATTTTATTTTATAATTATTATAATCAATTTTGGTTCTATTATTTTATATTTTTGGAGGTATAGTATATGATGATAGAAGAGCGATCTTTAAAATTTTCTCAACATTACG
>NW_016985835.1:0-1150 GCF_001483705.2 Eufriesea mexicana | reverse complement strand
TCCACACTCCAAACCATATTTATAGAGGCAACGATTCCGATATTGTGTAATACTGGAAACCGAGTTTCGTTGGAACGTGATTTTATTTATAGCTGCCAGTTTTATTTATGCGAAATTATTTTTAATGAGAAGACTTAACGAGAGTGGCACGATCTCTTGCCCCGCGTTAATTTTGAAGCTTACCGCCTCGTTATCGCCGACTGCTAGATGTTTCGCAGGCACGATGCTTTGAACAATCTGATTTTATTCCGCGGAACGGCATCCACGGTAATCACGAGTCGATGTAAAAACAATTTCGTGAAAGCTGATTAGCGTCTTTTTCACACTCATCTTCGACCAGTGTTCCTGGTGTACTATTTTAATTATCGTCCCTCTAATAACCGTCCTTTCTGCAACGGGTAACCCGACATTCTGCATTTTAACGAGCGTTCGAACACGGGAAAGTGACGTGACGTGTGAAATGTGGCCGGGCAAAGTGTGATGGAAGAAAGATCTCTTATCGTTGCGCGATTAGGCTAGCGTATAGTTAGGCTACAGTTCAGAATATTACACATTATCATGGATTCTAATACTCGGGTATACTTTGCGCTTATTTTTAAGTTCGCTTCAACGCCTTCACTCGAATTTTTACCTTGGCTGATATTTAAAGAAAGTGGAAGAAAATTTTGGTGCACTGATTTGAAATTTTTAAATTAAATTTTATTTAATCAGAAATAACACGATATATCGTAACGAGTGTATAATCGTTGGAACATATTAAATGATTAGCATGTGAATAAGGATACTCGAGTATTTATTTCTTTATTTCTCTAATTAAGAAATTTTTGAGAAAGGAGACTAATTCTAAGAGGTTAATTTCTCTTGATCGATAGCAAAAGGGGTACCGTAATTTACCTGTTAGAATTTAGGGATTTAAGAGACGTTAGGTACATAGCATTCGAAAATATTGGAATAAAGACACGTGGACATATATTTTTCCTAGACCTAAGGTAAAATAAATCTGATAAATCATTTATTACTTCTATTTCAGTGAAATGTGTCGTATGCTTGTCTATAAACACCTTCCAGTTCTTCAGGTATTATACAATCATTTCCTAAGACGTTTTTGATCCTTACTGTTAACACCTTAGAAGTTAATACACAGACACAC
>NW_016985834.1:0-582 GCF_001483705.2 Eufriesea mexicana | reverse complement strand
ATACATCCATCGATACTTACATCGTTCCATCCATACATCCATACACCAATCCATCCGTCCTTCCATGCATCCATACACACATCAATACACGTATCCATACATACACCTATATATTCATCCATACATGTTACATCCATACATACACCTATATATTCTTCCATACATACATCTATTCATAATTACAAACATCCATACATACATCCATGCATACATCGATATATACATCCATACATACATCCATGCATACATCCATACATACATACATCCGCTCTTTCGTACTTCCAACCATCCATTCATCCACGCACACACCCATACATCCATGAATCCGCACATGCAAACATTCGTACATCCATAAACCCATACACCCATATATCCATACATCCATACATATATACATCGATACATCCATTCATCCGCACATCCGTCCATCCATTCCTCAATCCATCCATACACAAATCCATCCAGGCAACCGTTTATCCATACATACATACATCCATACATCCATCCACCAATCTACCAATCCATACATCCACCCATCCATACATCCATCGAACCATACATCCATCCATCCATACAAGTACC
>NW_016985833.1:3405-5373 GCF_001483705.2 Eufriesea mexicana | reverse complement strand
ATAACACCGCCTAACATGTCGAAACCAAAATTGCTGACTTCCACTGCGCCAAGCAGAGCATATAAGAGCAATGTATATCTCAGGCATCCACCGAATGGCCGTGTATAGCTCAAAAGTCAAAGCTATCCTATCCGAACCTAACCAAACGTAACACAAACCTACGTAATCCATCTCAACCTAAAGTGCCGAGAACACTATAGCTGACATCCCCACAGCCAAGCAAAGCATATTATAGAAATGTAGATCGTAGGAATCCACCGAATGGCGGTGTATAGCAAAAAGTCGAAGCTACCCTATCCAAACGTAGCCAAACGTAACATAACCGTAAGTAATGTATCCCAACCTAAGGAGCCGAGACTACTATTGCTGGCATCGCAAGAGTCGAGCAGCGTATAGTGGAGCACAGTAGAGCGGGGAAAGCCACCATACAGCAATCTGTAGCACAAAAGTCGGAGATATATAATCCTAACCGAACCAAACGTAATATAAAGGAACGCAGCATAACATAACCTGACGTGCCGAGACCACTAATGCTGACCTACCCAGAGCCTAGCAGAATATACTGGAGCACAATAGGGCGCAGGGAGCCACAGAGTACCAGAGTATAGCGCAAGAGACAAAGCCACCACAACCAAACGTAACAAATCCCAGCCTATCGTAGCGTAACATAACGCAACATAAAGTGCCGCGACCAGAATCCTTGGCGCCCCAGACACAAGCAAATTGCGATAGAGCACAGCGGAGCGCAGAGGTCCATAGGACAGCCCTGTTTAGCTCAAAAGGCAAAACTATCATAACCTACCGCAAAGTAATCTGACACAGCCAAACGTGTTCTGGCTCAACCCATCGTGCCGCGACCACTATCGCTGGCTTCACGAGAGTCGGTCAGAGTAGAGTAGAGCAACGTAGACGGCAGAAGACCCCAAATAGCAGCGTATAGCACAAAAGCCGAAGCTGTACCTGCCTAACCTGCCCAAACGTATCATCCCAATCCTAAGCTAGCTGAAAAGCGTGCCTAGGCCACCATTGCTTGCCTACCAAGAGCCAGGCGCATTATACTGGAGCACAGTAGAAAGTAGAAGCCCGCCGCATTGCTGTATAATGCACAAAAGCCACAGATATTCACTCATAATCTGACCATACCTAACTTAACCGAACGTACCCTAACACAAAATAACGTGCCGATGCCTCTATTGCTGGCCTTCGCGAAGCCAAGCTGAACTTATTAGAGGGTGCAAAGCCCAGAAATCCTCAGAATCGCACTGTGTAGCGAAAAAGTCGAAGCCATTCAAACCTCGCCTAAACCATTATAACCTAACCAAACGAGGTATAGCTCAACATATCGTGCCGCGACCAAAATTGCCGGGCTCACCTGGGCCAAGCAGAACATATTAGAGCACAGTAGTGCGCAGAAATCAACCGATAAGCAGTGTATAGCACAAAAGCGAAAAATATCCTGTCCTAACTTAACCAAATGTAACATAGCCAAACGTAACCTATCGAAACCCAACGTGCACAGACAACCATTGCTGGCCTGCCCAGAGCAACACAGAGCATATCATAGCACAGTAGATAGCAGAAATGAACCCGATAGCCGCGTATAGCACAAAAGTCGAAGCTATCCTCTCCTAGCGTACCAATCGTGACATCACCAGACGAAAATAGATCAAACAAACCAGACGCTTCAACCATCTCTGGCCTCCCCAGATTCGAGTAGAGTTTAGTGGAGTACAGTAGAGCACAGGACTCCACCGAAAAACAGTTTATAAGACCAAAGTCAAAGATCTCCAAACCCAATCGAAAATAATATTCCCCAACCAAACGTAGCCTAACACAACCTATCCTGCCGAGACCACTACCGTTGGCCTTCGCAGAGTCAAGCTGAACATGCTAGAGCAGATTTCAATGCAGGAATCCACCGTGTAGCAGTCTATTGCCCAAAATTCAATGCAAACCGCTACTAACCTA
>NW_016985833.1:0-514 GCF_001483705.2 Eufriesea mexicana | reverse complement strand
GCGGCACTTTGGCTTGAGTTTGGTAACGTTTGGATATGTTACGATTGGTTAGGTTAGGAAAGGGATATTTGACCATATTGCTAAGGTCTGCTATTAGGTGCATTCCTGTGCCATACAGTGCTATAACGCTTGCAGCTTGGCTCTGTGAAGGCCAGAAATGGTGGTCTCCGCACGCTCTGTTGAGTCAAGTTACGTTCGCTTAGGTTGGTTTAGGTTACGTTTGATAAGGACAGCTACGATTTTGGTGCTGTACGCCGATATTTGGTGGATTCCTGCGTTCTTCTGTGCTCTAGTATGTACTTCTTAGGTTTGGGTCGGGCAGCAATGGTGGCCTCGGCACGATAGGTTGAGTCAGGCTATGTTTGGTTATGACACGTTTGTTTCTGATAGGTTTTGGTAGATGAAACTCTTATGATACACACTCCGATTCTATCCATTTCTGAGTTCTACTCACCACTAGTATGTTCTGTTTGACTCTGTGGAGGCCAGCAGCGGTGGTCTTGGCACGTTATTT
>NW_016985832.1:0-710 GCF_001483705.2 Eufriesea mexicana | reverse complement strand
AGCACGCCAATATGTTCTTTCCTCAATATTTATGCAAGAAAGATAGCTCGCCACGAGATTAGATGAAAAATCAATAAAATTGTATTTTCCAGACAGACTCTATAGCATTGTAGTGGTTATAGCTCGCCAATAGGATCTTTCGTCCTTATTCATATAAGAAAGTTAGCACACCGCGATATTAATCGAAAATGTCTATAAAATTGCATTTTCGATCCAGGTTCTATATCATTGCCATGGCTATAGCACGCCAATGGAATCCTTCCTTCTTATTATGCAAGAAACTTAGCTCACCACGATATTAGCCGAAAATATCAATAAAATTGCATATTCCATCCAGATTCTATAGCACTGCAATCGCTATAGCACGCCAGGAGAATCTTTCCGCCTTATTTATCGAAGAAAGTTAGCTCACCACGATATTAGTCGAAAATATCAATAAAATTGCTGTTTCAAGCCAGATTCTATAGCACTGCAGTGCCTATATCGTGCTAATAGAATCTTCCCTCCTTATTTATGCCAGCATGTCAGCTCAACAAGATATTAGTCAAAAATGTCAATAAAATTGTACATTCCAGCCAGATTCTATAGCATTGCATTGGCTATAGGACGCCAATAGATTCTTACCTCATTATTTATGCAAGAAAGATAGCTCACCACGATATTAGCCGAAAATGTCGATAAAATTGAATATTCTAGCCAGATTCTGTAGC
>NW_016985831.1:0-2270 GCF_001483705.2 Eufriesea mexicana | reverse complement strand
CGCTCGACTGTGCTCTAGTATGTTCTGCTCGGCTCTGGAGAGCCAAGCAATGGTGGTCTCGGCAGGTTAGCTTGTGATAGACTACGTTCGGTTATGTTACGTTTGGTTTGGTTAGGATAGGAGAGCTTTGACTATTGTGCTATACACTGCTATGTTGTGGATTGCTGCGCTCCAGTGTGCTCTAGTATATTCTGCTCGGCTATGGGGATCTAAGGAATAGCAGTCTCGGTACGATAGGTTCTATTAAGCTACCTTCGTTTATGTTACGTTTGGATAGTTTAGGCGAGCTTCGACTATTGTCCTATGCACTGCGATTTTTTGGGGTTCCGCCTTCTACTTTCCTCTAGTGTCTCCTGCATGTCCCTGCTGAGGGCAGGAATAGTGGTCCCGGCACGTTAAGGTGAGTTATGTTAAGTTTGGTTACGTTACGATTGGTTACGTTACGTTTGGTTGGGTTACGATAGGATAGCTTTGGCTTTTGCGCTATGGACTATTATTCGGCGGATTTCTACCCTCTGCATTGTAATACAATGCTCTTCTCGGCACTGTGGAGGTCAGCAACACATGTCTAGGGACGTTAGGTTAGGTTAGGTTAGGTTCGGTTAGGTTAGATTTGTGTAGATTAGATAACGATACCTTCGACTTTCATGCGTTACATTGCAATGCGGTGGATTTCAGCAATCTACAGTGCCTTAGTGCCTTCTGCTTGGCTCTGGGGAAGCCAGTAATTGTGGTCTCGGCACGTTTGGTATGGATAGGCTGCGTTTGGTTTGGTTACGTTAGCTCCCGTTAAGCTTTGTAGCTTCGGCTTTTCTGCTATAAACGGCGATTCTATGCATTTCTGCACACCAATCTCCTGTAATATGCTCTGCTTGGCTCTGTGGAGGCCACCACTAGTGACCGCGGCATGTTAGATTATGATAGATTACTTTTGGTTATGTTAGGTAACTTTGGGTTAGGTTAGGATGCCTTTGACTTTTCTGCGGCACACAGCTATCCTATGGTCATCTGCGCTGTACTGCGCTCTATCACTCTCTGCTGGTCTCCACGGACGATATCTGCGGCCTGCGTAGCTCCGCCAGCGCCCACTTGTCTCCGGGCCGGCCAGAAAGAGTGGTCGTGGCACGTTTGGTTGTGTGAGGTTACGTTCGGCTAGGTAAGGTTTGGTTCGGCTTGGATAGGATGGCTTTGGCTTTTGTGCCATGGACTGCTATTCGGTGGGTGTCGGCGCTCTACTGTGCTCTAATATACTCTGTCTGGCTTTGGGGAGGCCAGAAACGGTGGTCTCGGCTCGTTAGGTTGAGTTAGGCTGCGCATGGCTAGCTTACGTTTGGATAGGACAAGATGGGGTAGCTATGACCTGGACACAGCTATATAGTGGATTTCTGCGCTCTATTGTGATCTAATGCTTCCTGCTTTGCTCTGGGAGTTCCGGAAATAGTGGCCGCGGCGCGTTACGTTGTGCCAGTTTGAGTTTGGTTGTGATAGGTTTGTTTCGGTTAGGGTAGGATATCACTGACTTTCGTGCTTTGCAATGCACTTCTATGGACCTCAACGCTCTACTCTTCCCTAATATTCCGAGCTTGGGGAAGGAGAGATCAGCAGTAGTAGGCTAGGCAAGTTAGTTTGAAATTGGATACGTTTGGTTATGTTAGGTTTTGTCAGGTTAGGTTAGGATATCATTTACTTTTTACTTTACACGCCAATGAGGAGGACTTCTGCGTTCTAGTGTGCTCTAGTACACTCTGCCTCGCTCTGGGGAGGCCAGCAGTAGTGGCCTCGGCTCGTTAGTTCGAGCTATGCTGCTTCGGTTTTGTTACGTTTGGTTAGGCTAGGAGAGGATAGCTTTGACTTTTGTGCTATACGCTGCTATTTGGTCGATCTCTGCGCTTTACTGTTATGTAATATGCCCTGCTTGGCGATGTGGAGCATAGCAATGGTTGGATAGGCACGTCACGTCGGGCTTGGTTGGATACTCTTTGCTAGGTTAGGCTATGTCACGTTGCGTTTAGTTAACGTTTACTTTTCCCCTTTTCAGTTAAATGCGGCGGATTTCTGCCTTCTACTGTGTTCTAGTACATTCAGCTTGGCTCTGGGGAGGTCAGCAATTGTGGCGTAGGAACGTTAGTTTGAGTTATGTAACGTTTGGTCATGTCACGTTCGGCGATGTGCGGATAGGATTACTATGACTTTTGCGCTATACACTTCTGTTCCGTGGATTTATGCGCTCTCCGTTGCTGTAATATACCCTGCTCGACTCTGGGGAGAAA
>NW_016985830.1:0-323 GCF_001483705.2 Eufriesea mexicana | reverse complement strand
CAGCCTTCTACTTGCCAGAGAGATGGTCTATTCAAAATCAATAATCTGTTATAGCATGGTGAAAAGGTCTCCTAACGCCGTCAATACAATGGCGAGTACAGCCATCTACATGCCAGAGAACAGGTCTATTCAAAGTCTATGACCTGCTATAGGTTGGTGAATAGAAAGAATAACGCCTTCAATCCAATGGCAAGCACAGCCATCTTCTTGCCAGATAAAAGGTCTAATCAAGATCTATAATCTGTTAGAGCTTGGAGAATAGGTCGCCTAACGTCTTCAACCAATGACAAGTACAGCCATATACTTGCCAGAGAATTGGTCTA
>NW_016985829.1:383-593 GCF_001483705.2 Eufriesea mexicana | reverse complement strand
ACATGCAAGGATGTCAGCTCACCAAGATATTAGTCGAAAATGTCAATAAAATTGTATTTTCCACCCAGATAGTATAGAATTGCAATGGCCATAGCTGGCCAATGGAATCATTCCTCCGTATTTATGCACGAAATCTACCTCACCGTGATATTAGTCGAAAATGTCAATAAAATTGAATTTTCGAGGCAGATTCTATAGCACTGCCATGGC
>NW_016985829.1:0-258 GCF_001483705.2 Eufriesea mexicana | reverse complement strand
AGCGTGCCAATAGAATCTTTCCGCCTTATTTATGCAAGGATGTCAGCTCACCACGATATTGGTCGAAAATGTCAAAAAATTGATTTTTCCATCCAGATACTACAGAATTGCAATGGCAATGGCACGCCAATAGAATCTATCGTCCATATTCATTAAAGAAAGTTAGCTCACCACGATATTGGTCGAAAATGTCATTAGAATTGAATTTTCCAGCCAGATTCCATAGCATTGCAATGGCTATAGCTCGCCAGTAGAATC
>NW_016985828.1:0-2217 GCF_001483705.2 Eufriesea mexicana | reverse complement strand
CAATGTCTATAGCAATCTGCTGAGGGTTATACCTTGTCGTCCGTTGCCAACTGGCAACCTGTTGAGGAATGATTCATATGCACACTGATAACTCTAAAATTGCTGTGGAATAAGAATCATGACTGCATAGAATAACACAGGAGATTTAGTGCTTTGTAGCCGGCTTTAATGATGATCGTTCTAGAACTGCTATAGAATTTAAATGATCAGAGAATAGATTTATACATTTGCCACGGTACAGTGAGGATTGCTATACTCAGCACGGTATTGCTAATTGTCAGTTTGTCTGCCGATAATTGACCTATCCCATGGTTCTTCTAGAAATGTTACAGTACACAGATGATCAGAGATTAGAATAGTTGAGTCGCAATGGTACTGTATTGATGGCAATATACAGGACTGTATTGTCGATATTTGATGTCTCCTCCGATAATTGATCCATCCGTTAATCATTTTAATATTGCTGTTAAATCTGTGTTCAGTAGACAGAGTAATTAGATGACACTTATAACGCGTAGACGGGTGTACAGGGTACAGTGCAGTCGTCTGTTAATTTCTCTAAAAATAATTGATACTAGCATTGATGTTTGTAGAATGGCTATAGAAATAAGATCATCTGCGAATAAGGTAATGCAATTACAATGGCACTCAGAAGATTTCTATAGTAAGTAACAAATTGTCACTTGGATATGTCTCTAGCAATATGTGAAATATCCACTAGTCATTCTAAGGTATCTATGGAAAATATATTATCAGTGAATAGATTTATCCAATGGCTACAGGAACGTGTGGATGGCTACACTGAGTAACGTATTGGTAATTGTTAACTCCTCTAGCGACGATTTATCTAGCCATTGATCGTTCAATAATTTATCATACAATTTAGATGCTCATTAAAAAGCTTACTCAAATGACAATAGCGCAGTATAGGTGGCTACGCTCAGCACTTCACCTGGAATTGTTAACATCTCCGGCGGTGTTTGATCCACCCTTTGACCATTCTAGTATTGCTGTGGAATTTAGATGATCATTGCGTATGTTAATAAAATGGCTATATAACTATGCAGGCAGATATACCCACTACTGTATTGCCAATTGCTGATACCCCTGGCGATAATTGATTTACCCCTTCGTCGTTCTTTCGTCGTCATAGAATTTGCATTACCAGTAAATAGATTATATACCCACTACTGTATTGCCAATTGCTGATACCCCTGGCGATAATTGATTTACCCCTTCGTCATTCTTTCGTCGTCATAGAATTTGCATTACCAGTAAATAGACTACACCAATGCAAATAGTGCTGTGTACATGGCTATAGCCAGTACTGCATATGCAAATGCTAATATCTCCAGCCATTATTGATATATCCTACGGTCACTCTGAAATTGATATTGTATTTATTGTTCATTGAATATGTTAATCCAATGGCAATGATGGTATTCATTTGTATATAGTGCTTATGTATACTCTGTTGCGCTCTGTTGCACTTTGGTGATCACTGCAATGGTTCGCTCTGGATAGGATTGGTAAGATACAGCTTATAAGGTTAACTCAGATTAGGATAAGGCGTGAGTCTACTTTATCCGCTGCGATACAACGGTGTTCGTTGCTTTGCAATGCATCGTTCGTTTCTGCTGCGCTACGCTTCGCACGGATATGCTCTACTGCGGTAAGGTTAGGTTGTGCTACGATGGATAATGTTAGGAAAGTAATCTGTGCTATGCGCTGCCACCAGATGTCTTCGGCTGAATAACCTGCTGTGCTATGCTCTGCTGCACTCAACTACTCTATGCTGTGCTCAACTATGGATGGACTAGGTCAGGTTATCTTGCGCCTCGTATCTATGCTCTTCGCTAACATTCTCTGGTATTTGGCGCATTACAGTGTTCTCGTGCTATCTGCTTCTTTTCCCTGCGTTCTGCTGATCCCAACTGCAGTAGGGCCAGCGAAAGTGGTGCACGTGAGGTTATGTTATGCCAGGATAGGGTTGGTTAAGTTAGCTTAGGATCGGAATCTGCACTTTTTGCTGCTATTCAATGTATCCTGCGCTTCAGTGAGGCCCGCTACGTTTTCCGACGCTCTACCTTGCACTGCTGCAGTTAGGCTCTATTGCGTCAGGGCAGGAAGAGTTAAGGTATGTTATATTGGCTTAGGTTAGGAGTCTGTGCATTTGGCTGCTATTCCGCGGTATACGGCGCTTCACTGTGTCCTGTT
>NW_016985827.1:0-857 GCF_001483705.2 Eufriesea mexicana | reverse complement strand
AATTTTCCAACCAGATTCTATTGCATTGCAATGGCAATAGCACGCCAATTGAACCTTTTCTCCATATTAATGCAAGAAAGATAGCTCACCACGATATTAGTCGAATATGTCAATAAAATTGAATCTGCCAGGCACAAACTATATCATTGCAATGGCTACAGCACGCCAGTAGAATCTTTCCCCCTTATATTTGCAAGAAAGGCAACTCACCACAATATTAGTCGAAAATGTCAACAAAATCGAATTTTCCAGCCAGGTTCTACAGCATTTCAGCGGGTATACCACGCCAATAGAGTCCCTCCTCCTTATTTATGCAAGAAAGTAAGCTCACCACGATATTTGTCAAAAATGTCTGTAAAATTGGACTTTCCAGCGAGATTGCAGAGCACTGCAATGGCTATAGCACGCCAATAGATTCTTTCCACCTTATTTATGCAAGAAAGATAGCTCTCCAGGACAATAGTCCAAAATGTCAATAAAATTGAAACTGCCAGGCACATTCTATATCATTGCAATGGCTATAGCACGCCAAAAGGATCTTTCCTCCTTATTTATGGAAGAGAGTTAGCTCAATACGATACCAGTGGAAAATGTCAATAAAATTGAACTTTCCAGACTGATTCTCTAGCATTGAAATGGCTATAGCACGGCAATTGCATCATTCCTTGTTATTTTTGGAAGAAAGTTATCTCACCACGATATGAGTAAAATATGTCAATAAAATTGAATTTTCGGGCCAGATTCTACTGCATTGCAATGGCTATAGTACGCCAAAATGATCTTTCCTCTACACTTATGCAAGGAAGCTAGCTCACCACGATATTAGTCGAAAATGTCAATAAAATTGAACTTTCCAG
>NW_016985826.1:0-752 GCF_001483705.2 Eufriesea mexicana | reverse complement strand
GAAATCCATAGGATCGCAGCGTAAAGCAGAAAAGTCGAAGCAATCCAAACCTTATCCAAACTAGCATAACTTAAACAAACATAGTCTAACTCAACTTAGCGTGTCGCGACCATTGTTGCAGGCCTCGGCTGGGCCAAACAGTATATAGTAGAGCGCAGTAGATTCCAGGTATGCCGAAAACATTGTACAGCAGGAGAGTCGAAGCGATCCATGCCAAACTTAGCCTAAACAAGACTAACCATACGTAACCTCACTCAAACTATTCACGAACGCTATTGCTGGCTTTCCCAGAATCGAGCTGAGTATAGTAGAGCAAATTAGAACGCAGGTAACCACCGAATAGCAGTGTATAGCACAAAAGTCAAAGCTATCCTATCTTGACATAACCAAACGTAACGTGACCATACGTAACATAACACAAACTAACGTGACACGATCACTATTCCTTGCCTGCCTAGAGAAATGCATTGCACACTAGATCACAGTAAATCGCAGACTTCCAAAGAGTAACAGTGTATAGGACGAAAATCAGAGCCATCATAACCAAACTTAACCTAACCTTAGCTAACCATACGTAGCCTAACTCAACCTTACGTGACGATACCACTAATGCTGCCCTTGTCAGGCACAAGCAGCACGTACGAGAGATGAGTGGAGCGCAGGGATCCATATAATCCCAGTGTATAAAGCAAAAGACAAAGGTATCCTATCCTAACCTTACCAAGCGTAGCATAGCACAAGCCAACCAGCGG
>NW_016985825.1:0-200 GCF_001483705.2 Eufriesea mexicana | reverse complement strand
AGGAGGGAAGATACTATTTGCGTGCTATATCCTTTGCAATGCTATACAATCAGGATGGAAAATGCAGTTTTATTGACGTTTTCGACTAATATCGTGATGAGCCAACTTTCTTGCATAAATAAGGAGGAATGATGCTATTGGCGTGCTATAGCTATTGCAATGATATTGAATGTGTTTGGAAAATTCAAATTTATTGACAT
>NW_016985824.1:0-633 GCF_001483705.2 Eufriesea mexicana | reverse complement strand
TTGCTATTGGATTGAAGGCGTTAGTCGATCTATTCACCAAGCTATTACAGATTATAGACTTTGGATAGACATATTCTTTGGCAAGTAGATGGATGTAATTGCCATTTAATTGGAGGCGAAAGGCGACCTATTCACCAAGCTATAACAGGTTATAGATTTTGGATAGACCTATGCTCTTTCAAGTAGGTGGCTGCACCTGCCATTGGATTCAATGCGTTAGGCGATCTTTTCGCCAAGCTATAACAGACTCTAGATTTTCAATAGACCTCTTCTCTGGCGAGAAGATGCCTGTACTTACCATTGGTTTGAAGGCGTTAGGCGATCCATTCAGCATGTTATAACAGATTATTGATTTTGAATAGACCAATTCTCTGGCAAGTAGATGGCTGTACTTGTCATTGGATTGAAGGCGTTAGGCGATCTATTCACCTACAGCAGATTATAGATTTTGAATAGACCTTGTATCAGGCAAGCAGATAGCAGTACTTCCCATTGGATTGAAGGCGTTAGGCGATCTATTCACCAAGCAATAGCAGATTATAGATTATGGATAGACCTATCCTCTGGCAAGTAGATGGTAGTACTTGCCATTGGGCTGAAGGCGTTAGGCGATCTAGTCACCAAGCTCTAACA
>NW_016985823.1:0-544 GCF_001483705.2 Eufriesea mexicana | reverse complement strand
GTGGTTCCTCGGCAGTATAGGTTGACCCGCGATACGTTTCGTTAGGTTAGGTTAGGATGGTTCCGCAAGGATTTATACGTCTTTTGTGCTATACCATGCTATTCGGTGGATTTGTGCCCTCTACATTGCTCTGCTATACTCTGCTCGTCTCTGGGGATGCGAGCAATAGCGGTCGCGGCACGTCAGGTTGAGTTAAGTTACGTTTAGTTACTTTATGTTTGGTTAGGTTTGGCTAGGATAGCTTCGACTTTCGTGCTATACACTGTTATTCGATGGCATTCTGTGATGCACTGTACTCTCCCACATTCTGCTTGTCTCTGTGGTAGTCGGGAGCAGTGTTCGCTGCACGTTACGTTGAGATGTGCTACGTTTGGTTAGGTTAGGTCAGGTCGGGTAAGGTCATGTTATATTCCGAATTTGTGCTATATACTGCGGTGAGGTGGATTTCTGCGGTCTACTCTGCCCTGGCATGTTCTGCTTTGCCCTGTGGCGGCCAGCAACAGTGCTCTCGGCACGTTAGTATGAGTTTAGCTACATTTGTTGA
>NW_016985822.1:0-556 GCF_001483705.2 Eufriesea mexicana | reverse complement strand
TATGCATGTATGGATGAATGTATGTATGGATGTATGTATGTATGAATGTATGGATGTAAGAATATATGGATGAATGCATTTATGGATGTATGGCTGTGTGGATGTATGGATGTATGGATGGATGCATGTATGGATGTTTATACTGATGTATGGATGTATGGATGTATGGACGTATGGATGTGCGAATGTATGTATGTACGGATGTATGCATGTATGGATGTTTATACGTATGGATGTATGGATGGGTGGATGTATGAGTGGATGGATGTATGGATGGATGGATTGAGGTATGGATGGACGGATCTTCGTATGTATGAATGTATGGATGTACATATGTATGGATGTTTGGATTTATGGATGTATGGGTGTGTGGATGGATGGATGTATGGATGGATGTATGTGTGGATGGCAGGATATGTGTATGGATGGATGTATTGATGGACAGGTTTATTGATGCGTGAATGTACGGTTGTATGTATGTATGTATGTATGGATGTATGGATGTATGGATGGACCGTTGTATGCATGGATGCATGTATGGATGTATGCATGTATG
>NW_016985821.1:0-564 GCF_001483705.2 Eufriesea mexicana | reverse complement strand
CGGCACGCTATGTTGAGCTATGTCACGCTCGGTTTGGACAGGTTAGGCTAAGTTAGGTTAGCGCAGTGTTTACTTTTGTGCCGGCCACAGTTATTCGGTGGATGTCTGCGATCTGCTGTGCTTTACCATAATCTTCACGACAGTGGGGAGACCAGCAATTTATCGGCACGTTTGGTATAGTTGGGCTACGTTCGGTTAGGCTATGTTGGTCTGGGTTAGGTTCGGATCGCTTTGTCTTACGCGTTGTACACAGCTTTTCGGCGGAGTTCCGCTACCTACTGCGTTCTAGTGCGTTCTGGTTGTCTCTGGGGAGGCCAGTAATTGTGGCCTCGGCGAGTTAGTTTGAGATTGGTTACGTATGGTTATGTTACGCTTGGTTATGTTACGAAAGGATATCTTTGACTTTTGTGCTGTACACGGTTTTACGGTTGGTTCCTGCGCTCTACTGTGCTCTCATATATTCTGCTTGGCTCTGGCGAGGACAGCAATGGTGGCGGTGGCATGTTCTTTTGTGTTATGCTACGTTTCGCATGGTTAGGGTAGGTTAAGTTTGGTAAGATTGGC
>NW_016985820.1:0-5959 GCF_001483705.2 Eufriesea mexicana | reverse complement strand
TTGTCCCTGTGGAGACGAGCAATAGTGGTTTCGTGACGTTAGGTTGAGTTAGGCTACGTTTTATTGTGCTTGGTTTGGCTAGGTTAGGGTAGGCTACTCTATGTTCTGTGCTATTCATGGCTATTCGGCGGATTTCTGCTCTCTAATGTGCTCTAGTTCATTCCGCTTGGCTGTGGCGAGGCTAGCAATAGTGGTCTCTTCACGTTGGGCTGTGTTACGTTACGTTTGGTTATGTTTGATTTTGTCAAGCTCGGTCAAGTTACATTTGACTTCCGTGCTGTACACCGTTTTTCGGCCGGTTCCTGTAATCTACCCTGCTCTACTGTATAATTTTTGACCCTGTGATGTCTGGCAGCAGTGGTTGCGGCACGCTCTCTTGTGTCACCTTACGTTTGGTTACGTTAGGTTAGGTCGGGTTATGTTAGGACGTCTCCGACTTTTGTGCTGTCCACTGCAATGCGGATGATTTCTGCGAACTACTGTGCTGTAGTAAGCTCCGCTTGCATCTGTGGGGGCCAGCAATAGTTGTCTCGTCATGTTAGGTTGTGTTAGGTTACGTGTGGTTATGTTACGTTTGGTGAGGTTAGAATGGGATAGTTTAGACCTTTGTGTCATACGCTGCTCTTTGGTGGATTACTGCGCACCACATTACTCTACTATTCTCAGATCGACTCTGGGGATGCGAGAAATGGTGGTCGCTGCACGTTAAGTCGAGATAAGTTACGTTTGGTTAGGTTAGGTTAGGTTAAGTTTGGTTAGGATAACTACGACTTTCGCGCTATACACTTTTATCAGGTGGATTTCTGTGATCTACTATGCTCTACTACATTCTGCTTTGCTCCGTGGATGTCGCGAGTAGTGTTCGCGGCACGTCACGATGGGTTATGCTGCGTTTGGTTCGATAAGACTTGGTCTGGTTAGATTAGGATATCTACGACATTTGTACCTTTCACTTCGTTGCGGTGGATTGCTGCGCTCGCCTGTGCTCTAGTTCACTCTGCTTGTCGCTGCGGAGGCGAGCAATTGTGGCCTCGTCACGTTAGGCTGAGTTAGGCTAAGTTTGGATGCGTTACGTTTGACTATATTAGGATAGGCTACCTCGGCTTTTGTGCTATTCACTGCTGTTCGGTGGCTTTCTGCGCTCCAATGTGCTGCAATATGCTCTGCTTTGTTCTGGAGTGTCCATTAATATTTGTCTCTGCTCGTTAACCTTGTACGTTTACGTTACGTTAGGTTAGCTTAGGAAGGCTCGGTTACGATTTCTTTGACTTTTGTGCTGTAAACTGCTATTCGGTGGATTTCTGCGCTCTACACAGCTCTACTACACACTGCTCGACCCTGGGGTGGTGAGCAATAGTTGTTGATGCACGTCAGGTTGTGTTAGGCCACATTTGGTTATGTTGCGTATGGCTGGGTTAGGAGAGGCTACTTCGTCTCTTGTGCTAGACACCGCTATTCGGTGAGTTTCTGTGATCTACTGTGCTCTGCTACACTCTGCTTGGCTCAGCGGAGGCCGGAAGCAGTGGTGGCGGTTCGTTATGATGAGCTGTGCTACGTTATGTTAGGTTAGGCAAGGTCCGGTTAGGTTACGATATCTACGTCTTTTTTGCTATTCTCTGCAATGCAGTGGATTTCTGCGCACTACTGTGCTCTAGTACATTCTGTTTGTATCTGTGGTGGCAAGCAATAGTGGTCTCGTCATGTTAGGTTGCGTTAGGTTACGTTTGGATATGTCACGTTTGGCTAGGTTAGGTTATGCTACCTCTACTTTTGCGCTATTCACTGCTATTCCGTGGATATCTGCGCTCTAGTGTTCTCTAATATGCTCTGTTTGGCACCGACGTGGCCGGTAATAGTGTTCTCGGCACGTCAGTTTGTGTTAGGTAACGTTTCGTTGGGATAGGTTAGGATGTTTAGGTTAGGATGTCTACGGATCTTGTGCTATGCATTGCAGTGCGGTAGATTTATGCACTCTGCTGTGCTGTAGCAGATTCTGCTTGGCGCTGGGTATGCCAGCCGTAGCTTTCTCGGCTGGTTCGGATGAGTTATGCTGAGTATGTTTGCGTTACGTTCAGTGATGTTAGGATAGGTTAGCTTTGATTCTTCTGCTATACACTGAGGTTCCATGGATTTCTGCGCTCCACTCTACTCTGTTATTATCTGCTTGGCCGAGTGGAGGCAAGCAGTACTAGTTGAGGCACGTTAGGTTGGGGTTGGTGACGTTTTGTTAGGTTAGGTTTGTTTGGGTTTGGATGGTTAGCCTTGACATATGCGCTCAGCACTGTTATCCTATGGACTTGCGTGCTCTACTGTGCTGTATCGCATTCTGCTTGTCTCTGGGGAAGCCAGCAATAGCGGTCGCGGCACGTTAGGTTTAATTACTGTACGTCGTGCTAGGTTAGGTTAGGTCTCCTTAGGTTGGGATATCTTTGACCTTTGTGCTGTACATTGATTTGGTAGCCTCCTGCTCTCTACGGTGCTCTCCTATACTCTGCTCGGCCGGGCGGAGGCCAGACTTAGTGGTCATGGCACGATGGGTTTCGTTAGGATAGGTTAGTTAATGCCACGATTGGTTAGGTTGGTATACGATAGCTACGACTTTTGTGCTACACACTGCTGTTCGGTGGATTTCTGCACTCTACTGTGATCTAATATGCTCTGCTCGACTATGGGGAGTCCGGTAATTGTTGTCTCGGCACGTTAGATTTAGTTTGGCTACGTTTGGTAGGGTTACGTTAGCTTGTGTTAGGTTTGGATGGCTTAGAATTACGCGGTATACGCTGCTGTTCTTTGTACTTCTGCGGTCTACTGTGCTCTACTATGTTCTGCTTGTCTCTCGTGGGGCAGCTATAGTGGTCACGGCACGTTAGGTTGAGTTATGCTACGATCGGCTATGTCACGTTTCGTTATGTTTGGATGCTGTAGCTTAGACTTTTGTGCCATGCACTGATATTGTGCGGATTCCTACGCTCTACGTTGATCTTCTATACTCTTCACGACTCTGGGGAAGCCAGTAATAGTGGTCACGTCCCGTTAGGTTGAGTTAGGATACATTTGGATGCGCTACGATAGTTCGTGTTAAGTTTGGCAAGATTTGACTTTCGTGGTGTAGTCAGATATTCGGCGGATTTCTACGCTCTACTGTGCCATACTATATTCTGCTTGGCCAAGGCGAGCCCAACAATGGCGTCGCGGCACGATGTGTTGTGCTATGCTATGTTCGGTTATGTTCTGTTTGCTTGTGTTAAGCATGGTTATCTTGAGCTTCTCTGATGAACACTGGGATTCTATGGATTTCTGAGCACTACTATACACTAATATGTTCTGCTGGACACTGGGGAGGGCAATAATCGTGGTCGCGGTGCGTTAGGTTCTCCTATGTTACGTTTGGCTATGTTACGATTGGCTAGGTTAGAAGGAAATAGCTTTGACTATTGTGCTATACAATGCTCTTGGGTGGATATCAGCGCTCTACAGCGCTCCACTATAATCTGCTTTGGATGTTGGAATTGGATGCTATGTGGATGTCAGCAACAGTGGCCTTGGCACGTTAGGTTGTGTTGGGTTACATTCGGTTAGGTTAGGTTTGGCTACGTTTGGCTACGGTTACTTTCACTATTGTGCTATGCAATGCTGTTCGGTGGATTTCTGCGATCGACGTTGCTCTGCTACATCCAGTTCGAATCTGTGGAAGACAGTAGTAGCGTTTTCGGCACGTTAGGCTTAGTTAGGATACGTTTGGGTAGGTTACGTTGGTCAGTGTTAGGTTTATATTGCTTTTACTTTCGTGGTAAAACTGTTGTTCGCTAGACTTCTGTGCTCCACTGTGCTCCAGTACGTTCTGCTTGTCACAGGGGATGCCAGCAATAGTGATCCCGGCCCGCTAGGTAGAGACAGATGACGTGCGGTTATGTCACGTTTGGTTATGTCAGGATAGGATAGCATTGACTTTTATGCTGTACACCAATATTTGGTGGATTCCCTCGCTTTATATTACTCTAATATGCTCTGGTTGTCTCTGGGTAGGCCAGAAATAGTATTCGGTGCACTTTATGCTTGGTTATGCTACGTTCGGGTTGGTTAGGTTAGGATAACTCTGACCTTGTGCTACACACTGCAATGAGGTGGATTACTGCTATCTACTGCGCTCCAGTACATTCTGCATGGATCTGGGGAGACATGCATTAGTGGCTTCGGCGCGATAGGTTGAACTAAGCTTCCTTCGGCTATGTTACGTTTGGCTATGTTAGGTCAGGGCAGCTAGGACTGCTGTGCTATGCACAGCGATTCTATGGACTTCTGCGCCCCACCCTCCTCTAACATGTTCCTCTCCACTCTGAGTGTGGCAGCAATATAGGCCTCGGTACGTTAAGAGGAGTTAGTTTGCGTTTGGTTACGTTACGTTTGGTTAGGTCTGAAGAGGATAGCTTTGATAGCTTTTGTGCTATACAGTGCTATGCGGTAGATTTCGGCGCCCTACTGTGTTCTAATATAATCTGCTTGATGCAGGGGAGGTCAGCAATATCCGTCCCAAAACGCTTGCTTGTGCCATTCTACGCTTGGGTAGGCCAGTGTATCTTTGACCATTGCGCTATACACTGCTATTTGGTGGCTTTCTGCGCTCTACTATGCTCCAGTACATTCTGCTTGGCTCTGGGGAGGTCAGCAATTGTGGTCTAGGCACAACAGGTTGAGTTATTGTACATTCGGTTGATTTATGTTTGGTTAGGCTAGGCAACGATAGCTTTGAGTTTTGTGCTGTACAGTGCCATTCGAGGGATTTCTGCCCTCTACTGTGATCGAATATACCCTGCATTGCACCGAGATTTCCAGAAGTAGCGGCCGGGGCGCGTTATGTTGAGTTATGTTACGTTCGGGTAGGGTATGTTATGCTAAGTTTGGTTGGGATTGCTTCGGCTTTTATGCTGCACACTGCTATTCGGCCGATATCTGCGCTGTGCATTGCTGTACTGGCATCTGATAACTCTGGGGACTCCAGCAATACTAGTGCCGGCACCTTATGTTGAGTTATGCTACGTTCGGTTGGGTTAGGTTGGGACTTGTTGGGTTAGAATACCTTCCACTCTTGTGCTGTACACTGCAATCCAGTGGATCACTGCACTCCACTGTGCTCTCGTATATTCTGCTTGGCCCTGTCGAGGTTATCAATACTGGTCTCGGCACGTTGGGTTAAGTTAGGTTACTCTCGGCTTGAATCGGCTAGGTAAGGTTTGAGTAGGGTGGCTTTGACTTTTGTGCTATCCACTCCATTTCGGTCGATACCTGCGCTCCGCGTTGCTCTGATTGCATCTGCTTGTCTCTGGCGAGGCCAGCAATGGCGTTCGTGGCACGTTTGGTTGAGATATGTCACTTTCGGTTAGGTTCGGTTAGGCCAAGTTTGGATAGGATGGCTTTGACTTTTGTGCTATACACTTATATTCGGTAGATTTCTGCGCCCCAATTTGCTCCAGTATTTTCTGCTTGGCTATGGGGTGGCCTGCAGTGTCTGTCTCGGCCAGTTTTTCTTAGTCGGGCTGCGTTAAGTTATGTTATGCTTGGTTAGATTATGTTCGGATATCTTTGACTTTCTTTTATACACTATTGTTCGGTGGAATTCAGCGCTACACTTTGCTCTACTATTCTCTGGTCGAATCTGGGGAGGACAGCAATAGTGTTCGCGGCACGATAGGTTGTGTTTCGTTCCGTTTGGTTAGTCTAGGTTATGCTGCGTTTTGTGTGGATGGCTTCGACTTTTGTGCTAAACACTGCTATTCGGTGGACTTCTGCGCTCTACTCTGATCTAATATATTCTGCTTGGCTCTGGGGAGTGCAGCAATGCTAGTCTGGGCACTTCACGCTGAGCTGCGCAACGTTCAGTTATGTCAGGTTAGAACATGCTGGAAGAGACTATCACCCACTCGTGCGATATACACCACAATGCGGTGGGTTACTGCAATCG
>NW_016985819.1:0-845 GCF_001483705.2 Eufriesea mexicana | reverse complement strand
ATCTTACACTAACAATAATGATATTATATTATTTCACTATTAATAATAAAATATTACACTAATAATAATACATTATTTTTCATATTATTTACTATTTCCTATACTACAAATCTGTAACTCATGCCAATATTCAGCAGTGACATAATAAATATAAGAAGTGAGACTTCAAATACCAGAAGTAGAACTCAAAGTATTTACAAACAAATAATTTAACTTGTGAGTATAGTAACTTTGTTAAATTTAAATTTTTATTACCATTCCTTTTTTAATACTCACTTAACATTTCCTCTTCTATGTTTTTGTTCAATTTTTATTTTTTATATCGACAACTATGTTAATCGAAAGAGAGCTTACTTACCAACTCTACAACATACAAAAGCACATGAATGCATTCCGTTCCTTGTTCCTTAAGAGCTCGAGCTTCTGCTAACGTCCGACGCGTTAGTCTCTTTTGTAACTTCCTAGATAGCCTGGCTCCGTGTTTGATCGTTCGTGTGGTTTTACTTACCAATTCGGGAGGGTTAGCATCTGAAAAATAATTTTAATTGGCGATAAGATCTTGTCGTTATATGGCATTCGCATTTGCAATTTTTCTGCATAATTCTTTCGGTGAGTACATGCTATTTCACACTTCAAAATAGATTTTATTTTACTATTTTTCATTATCACTTTAAGATTTCCCAAATATTTATAGCAATACTGAAAAATAATTTTAATTGGCGATAAGATCTTGTCGTTATGTGGCATTCGCATCTGCAATTTTTGTGCATAATTCTTTCGGTGAGTACATGCTATTTCACACTTCAAAATAGATTTTATTTTACTATTGTCTTCATTTCGTTATC
>NW_016985818.1:0-212 GCF_001483705.2 Eufriesea mexicana | reverse complement strand
AACTTTCTTGTATAAATCAGGAGGAAAGATACTATTGCCTTGCTATAGCCATTACAATGCTATCGAGTCTGCCACGAAAATTCAACTTTATTGTCATTTTCGACTCATATCGTGGAGAGGTAACTTCCTTCCATAAATACGGAGGAAAGATTCTATTGGCCAGCTATGGCCATTGCAATTCTATAGTATCAGGATGGAAAATTCAGTTTTAT
>NW_016985817.1:0-325 GCF_001483705.2 Eufriesea mexicana | reverse complement strand
CACGATATTAGCCGAAAATGTCAATAAAATTGAATTTTCCATCCAGATTCTATAGCATTGCGAAGGCTATAGCAAGCCAATAGAATCATTCATCCCTTTTTATGCAAGGAAGTTGGCTCACCACGATATGAGTCGAAAATGTCAATAAAATATAACTTTCCAGCCAGGCTCTACTGCATTGCAATGTCTACAGCACGCCAATAGTATCTACCCTGCTTACCTAGGCAAGAAAGATAGCTTACCACGATAATAGTCGAAGCTGTCAATAGTTTTGTGGTTTCCAGCCAGATTCTATGGCATTGCAAAGCCTATTGGCACGCCAATA
>NW_016985816.1:0-663 GCF_001483705.2 Eufriesea mexicana | reverse complement strand
GCAGATACCCACCGAGTAGCAGTATATAGCAGAATAGTCAAAGAAATCCTGACCAAAGTTTCCAAACCTAACCTAACGGAACGAAACCTAACACCAGCTAACGTGCTGAGACCACCCCAATGGCAAGCTGATCATGTTCGAGCGCTGTAGAGAGCAAGAATCAACCTGAAAGCAGTGCACGACACAAAAGTCTAATATACTCTATCCTAACCTGGCCAAACGTGACATAAGCAAACGTAGCATAACTGAACCTAGTGCGCAGTAATCACTCTTTCTGGCGTCCGCAGATCCAAGCAGAGAACATTATAGGAGAGTAGAGCACAGAGATCCACAGAGTCGCAACGTAGGGCAGGAAAGTCAAAGCTATCCAAACCTGACCTAAACAAACCTAACCGAACCTAATGTAGCCTAACGAATCATAACGTGCCGCGGCACAGCTGCTGGACTCCACAGGGCAAAGCAAAAAATAGTAGGGCCCAATAGGGCCCAGAAATCCACCGAACATCAGTGTATAGCACAAAACTCGAAGCTTCCCTATCCTACAATAGCAAAACGTAACACGACCGTGCGTAGCATACCTCATGCTAATGTGCTGTGACCACAATTGCTGGCGCTCCAGAACCGAGCAGAGTACGCTAGAACACAGTAGTGCGCTGAAATCCT
>NW_016985815.1:0-620 GCF_001483705.2 Eufriesea mexicana | reverse complement strand
CTTATACCGCACCAAACCCAAGCGAGCGGTGCGCGAGGTCTTAAACGGACCGATTCCGCACTGCGAAGTGCCCCGAGACAGAATCGAAGACCATGTACGCTAGGCGGTTGTGCGCGGCACCATTCCCTAGGCTCCAGTACGAGAAGCCGTCGCCGGTCGCGAGCGAGGCACCGATGCAGGCCTTCTCTCAGGTGGAAGTGGGCCGTGGGCTCCGGAAGATGAAGAACTCATCTCCGGGGCCAGACGGACTGACCTACGAAAACCTGAAGAAGGCCGATCCCGGTGCCAAGCTCCTGACGGCGGCGTTTAACACCTGTCTTCGGTTGGAGCGCGTTCCTCGCGCCTGGAAGGAGTCTACTACCGTCCTGATCCATAAAAAGGGCGACCGGGATGACCTCGCAAACTGGCGTCCCATTGCGATGGAGGACGTGGTGCCCAAGTTCTTCGCGACCGTGGTGGCTGATCGCCTCACTGACTGGGCAGTGAAAAATATTCGCCTCTGCCGGACCCAGAAGGGCTTCCTGCGGTACGAGGGCTGTTTAGAACACAGCTTCGTACTGCAGGCGGTCCTGGCCGATGCAGGGGCACGTAAGCGCGAGGCGGTCGTGGCGTGGCTGGAC
>NW_016985814.1:0-996 GCF_001483705.2 Eufriesea mexicana | reverse complement strand
GGGTAGCCTTGACTTTAGTGCAGTAGTCCGCTATCAGTTGGATTCCGGCGCCATACATTGCCCTAATGGTTTCAGCTTATCCCTGGGATGCAATAAATAATGTCCTCGGCACGATATGTTGGGTCAGGTAACGTTCGGTTAGGTTGGGTTATGCTATGTTTGGTCGCGGTACCTTTAACTTTTGTGGTGTAGACTGCTATACGGGAGATTTCTTCGCTCTGCTGTGCGCTAGTATGCCCTGCTTCGCTCTGGGGGGGGGGGCAGCAAGTGCGGTCTCGGCACGCTAGGTTGGGATATGATACGATAGGTTATGCTTAGATTGGATAGGTTAGGAGGGGACTGCTTTGATTTTAGTTCGATAGTGTGCTATTCAGAGGAGCTCTGTGCCCTACTGTGCTCGAACGCTTAAATCTTGCCTCTGGGAAGGCCAGCTATGGTGGTCTCGGCATGTTACGTTGAATCAGGTTACGATCGGTTAGGTTCGGATAGGCAAAGTTTGGTCAGGGTAGCCTTAACTTTCATTCTGTACACTGATATACGGTGGATTTCTGCATTCTACTGTGCTCTAGTACGTCATGTTTGGCTCTAGGAGGGGGGGGGGCAGCAATTGCGGTCTCGGCACGTTAAGTTTGGATAGTCTATGTCAGGATGTGCTCCGTTTTTTGGGTTAGGCTTGGGTGGCTCTGACTTTTCTGATATACACTGTCTTTCTGCAGATTTCTGCTTTCTGCTCTCCACTAGTGTGTTATGCTTGGCTCTGGGGATGAAAGCAATAGTGATCGGAGCGTGTTATGTTACGTAAGGTTATGTTTGGCTCTGTTACGGTTTGCCAGGTTATGGGAGGTTTGCTTTGGCTTTAGTGCTATGGTCTGCTCTTAGTTGGATTCCTGCGCCCTATAGTGCCCTAATGCTTTCAGCTTGGCTCTGGGAAGGCCAGCAATAGCTGTCGCGGCACGTTGGGTAGAGTTATGTAACGTTTGGTTATGTTACGGTTGG
>NW_016985813.1:0-946 GCF_001483705.2 Eufriesea mexicana | reverse complement strand
ATCCATGTATCCCTTCATCCACCCATCCATCCATCCGCACTTCCTTCCATCCACCCATCCATTCATCCACCCACACATCCATACGTCCATACATCCGCGAACCCATATCCACCCAAACCTACATCCATCCATATATCCAATCATACATACATAAATCCATCCATAAATACAGCCATCCAAACATCCATACATATATACATCCATACATCCGTATCATTCATACATTCGTACATCCATACGTACGTCCATCCATACATCCATCCATCCATACATCCATACACACATCTATACATGCATCCATACGTACATCCGTACATACATACATCCACACATACATCCATACATCCACACATCCATATATCCATAAATCCATCAAACCATACCTCCATCCATCGATACATGCATCCATCCATACATCCATACATACATCAATACATACTTCCATCAATCCATACATCCATACATATATACATCCATACATCCACACATCACTACATCCAAACATTCGTACATCAATAAATCCATACATCCACACATCCATACATCCGTAAATCCGTCCAACCATACATACATCCATACATACATCCATACATACATCCACACATCCATGCATCCATCGATCCAAACATCCATACAACAATCCATCCATCCACCCACCCATACATGCATACATACATCAACACATATATCCATACATACACAAATACATTCGTCCATACATACATCCATCCACACATCCTTCCACACATCCATCCATACATCCATACATACATCCATATAAACTTCCATACATACACACATACAACCATACATACATACATCCATACATCTGTACATCAATCGAACCATCCATCCATATATACTGCCATCTACGCATACATCCATACATACATCCATCGATCCATACATCCATACATATATACAACCATACATCCATGCATACATC
>NW_016985812.1:9870-10133 GCF_001483705.2 Eufriesea mexicana | reverse complement strand
TCTGTTTGCTTGGGTTTTGTTAGGATAACTTCGTCTTTCCTGATATGAAATGCATTTGTCTGGGTTTCTGTGATCTGCTCTCCACTAATGTGCTCTGCTTGGCTCTGTGGAATCCAGGGACTGTGGTCGTGGCACGTTAGCTTCAGGCAAGTTGCGTTTCGTTATATTACGCTTGGCTACGTTGGGAGAGGATAGCTTTGACTTTAGCGCCAGAGTCGGCTACTAGGTGGATTTTTGCGCCCTACAGGGATCTAATGTTCTCT
>NW_016985812.1:0-585 GCF_001483705.2 Eufriesea mexicana | reverse complement strand
GGTTAGGGTTTCTCAGACTTTTGTGCTGTACACTGCTATTCGGTGCATTTCCGAGCACTAAATTGCTCTACTATACTACGCTCGACTCTGGGGAGCGAGCAGTGGTGGTCGTGGCACGATAGTTTGAGTTAGGTTACGTTTCGTTTGATTACTTTAGTGTAAGCTTGATGGGGATGGCTTCGACTTTCATACTATACACTATTATGTCGCAGATTCCTGTATCCAACTGTGCTCTACTATATTGTGCTTGCTATGGGGCGCCTGCCGCAGTGTTCGCGGCACCATGTGTTGTGTTATGCAACGCTCCGTTAGGTCAGTCTGGGTCACGTCATGATAGGTTATCTTCGACTTCTGCGCCGTTCACTGCAATGGGGTGGCTCTCTGCTCTCTAATGTGCTCTAATGTGCTCCGCTTGGCTCTGGGGAAGCCAGTTATATTGGACTTGTAAAGTTATTTTAAGTTACTCTATGTACGAACAGGCTCGGTTAGGACATGTTAGGTCAGGGTATCTCAGACTTTTGTGCTGCACTCCTCAATGCGGCGGGATTATGCGCTATACTGTGCTCTAATATCTTCTACTTGGCT
>NW_016985811.1:0-858 GCF_001483705.2 Eufriesea mexicana | reverse complement strand
CCTTTCTGAACATAGCCTAACATAGAATAACCAACCGTAACATCACACCACCTAATGTGCCGTTCCCGATATTGCTGGCATTTCCAGGGCTAAGCGGAAAACCTTCGAACGCCGTAGATTGGAGAAATGCGCGGATATCAGTGTATATCACAAACATGAAAGCAGCCTGTCCTGACCTAGCCAAACGTAACATACCAAACCTAACCAAACTCTACCTACAGTTACGAGACGTATTCCTGGGCTCCCCAGAGCCATGCAGAATATGCAAGAGCACAGCAGAGCGCAGAAACCCAGCGGTTTGCCGTGCATACCAAAGAAGTCAAAGACACCCGTACCATACCTGACCAAATCTGACATAACCAATCGTAGCACAACTCAACGTAACGTGCCGAGACCACTATTGTTGTGCTCCCCAGAGCCAGGCAGAACATACTAGAGCACACTAGTAGGCAGGATCCCAACTAGTAGCAGAGTATAGCACAAAAGTTAAAGGTATCCTGTCCTGATATATCCAGTATTAACATAACCAAGCGTAACATAACTCAAGCTAACGTATTGCGACCACAATTGCTCTCCTCCAGAGTCGAGCAGAATGTACCAGATCACAGTAGAGCGCAGAAATCCACCGCATTGCAGCGAACTGCACAGATAGTCGAAGATGCCCTAACCTAACCTGACCTAACCTAACAGAAGCAGTCGTAGCTTAAATCAGGATAACGTGAGGCGACCACTGCTTCCGGCCTCCCCTGAGCCCAGTAGGTTATATTAGAGCACAGCACACCACAGAATCCCACCGAGCAGGCGTGCATGGCACGAAAGCCAAAGCTATCCTAACCAAACTTAACATAACCTAGCCTA
>NW_016985810.1:0-609 GCF_001483705.2 Eufriesea mexicana | reverse complement strand
AGAGCGCAGATAGCCAAAGATAACCCAAACTGCCTCAAACGAGCCTAACCTAACCAAACCAAGCATGACTAAACCTCAAGAGACGAGACACCTTTTGCTGGCCTCCCCTGAGCCATTCAGGGCCGACTAGATCGCAAAAATACACCGAACGGCAGTGTGTAACACAAAAGTCAAAGCCATCCTAACCAAACCTATCCAATCCTAACCTAAGCAAACGTAAGCTAACACAACCGATTGTGCGACGAACGCCAATGCTGGCCTCCCCAGAGTCGAGTAGAGCACAGTAGAGCAACGTAGAGCGCCGGTACCCTCCGAATGGCAGTGTACAGCACAAACGTCATAGTGGTCCTATCCTGTCCTTACCAAGCGCAACATAGGCAAAAGTAACATAACAAAGCCTATCGTGCCTAGACCACCATTGCCGGCCTCCCCATAGCCAAGCAGAACGTATTAGCGGAAGGTGGAGCGCAGAAGCCAATAGAATGGGAATGTATGGCAGAATAGCCACAGCTATCCTGACCTAACCAAGACTACCCAAACCTAACAAGGCGTAACATAACTTAACCTAACGTGCCGAGACCACTATTTCTGGCTACCCCAGAGCCCTGC
>NW_016985809.1:0-625 GCF_001483705.2 Eufriesea mexicana | reverse complement strand
GCATCAGTGTTCTCGACACATTAGTTTGGATCAGGTTACGTTTGGTTATGTCACGGTTGGTTATGGTAGGATATGGTAGCTTTGTCTTTTGTGCAGTACACTTCCATTCGGCGCATTACTGTTGCGCTCTAGTATGTTCTGCTAGTCTCTGGGGTGGCCAGCAGTAGTGTCCACGGCACGCTAGCATTATTTCAACTTCCTTCTGTTATGTTACGTTTGGTTATGTTAGGATATGTTGTCTTGGCTTTTCTGCTATGCACTGCGAATCCATGGACCTCTGAGCGCAACTTTCCTCAGGTATACTCTGCTCGGCTCTGGGGAGGCCTGCAGTAGTGTTCGCGGTACGTTAGGTTTAGTTATTTTACGTTCAGTTTTGTAATGTTATGTTCAGTTAGGTAAGGTTAACTTCCACTTTCGTGCTATGCACTGATATTCGATGGACTTCTGCGCACTGCTGTGCTCCTCTATGTCTTGCTTAGCCCTGGTGATGCCAGCAATTTTCGTTGCGGCACGTTGTGCTGCGTTGGGATACGTCAGTTTCGGCTCCGTTTGTTTGGGTTGGGTCAGGATACCTTTGACCTTTCTGCCGTACATTGCGGCACTAAGTATTTCAGTGCTCTACTCT